>NW_008667468.1:0-7058 GCF_000695815.1 Acanthisitta chloris | reverse complement strand
AGCAGGAAAAGCAGTTTGTCTCAGTTAAGAATATAAAGGCAATTTCAAAGATGCCTTTTTTTTTCCTTATTCTATGCAGGAGTGGGAGATAAACCTACTTTGCATGATAAGCATAGGGAATTTATCATCTGCTACAGAGGAAAACAACCATGGTGTTATTTACCGTGCTCTTGATTCAGCTGTGCATCACTTCTGTGAGGTGCATGTGCTCACGTACCCTGATGCCAGCAGAAGAGATCATTCTGCCTGTGCAAAAAACTGTTTTTCTTCTTCGCGTAATGATCCCCAAGGGAGACAAGCTGGAAGGATGGAGAGAGCAGAGAGGAAACAGGGTATCAGCTTTACTTGAGATCCCAGCCTCAGCCTTGCCTTGGATAATACATGTAAATACACACAGAACAAGATCCTCCAGCATGGACAAAGTTTAATGTGCATGTTTGACCTGAAATCCAACTAAAGAGCAGAATACCTCATTCCCTTTACCACTTACACAAGACTGCTTCAATGGATTGAGATCTTTGCTCTTGCTGTCACCACAGCTGCAAGCTCTCCCCATGTGGGCACTGCTTCACAGCGATGCTGAGCAGGTGATGCTACTGCTAGAGGAACCAGTGGTTGGCTCTTCAACAGCAGTGCCCATGTGGGCAGACAGCCTGGTATTTAGCCATCCTGCTGATTGCACCTAAGAGATCTGCTTACTATCAAAGCCATTTCGTAACTATGAACATCATCTTCCCTGTGTATACACCTGTAGTCTTAAATTTGATCCAGGTATGACCCTACATAATGGTAGAGGCCAAACCTGTGCTACAAGGCAACACATAGCCTCAAGAGAGTCCTACAGGGGAATGCAGACTGCCAAGCAAATTCCTAAGCAATGCTGATTACCAACTGGCATGAGAAGTATAACTGTCAGACAGAAAAGTGAAAGACTAGGAACAGATTCTGGAAAGCAGGAACAGGTCTCCCCAGCACGGGGCAGGGCAGCAGCTGGTGTCTCTGCTCACCTCTGTAAAGGTGCTTCATTTGTTTCCAGGATGGTGATACCTGATCTCCAGGGCTCCACCACACACAGGAGGACAGCTTTGGTATGTACTGCAGTGTGGACTAACCTAGCAATTATTTCAATCAATTAACAACCTTTGTTTCCATTTCGATGTCTAGCAATGTCAGGAGCTTTCCAAGAGTCTGGTTCTTCTCATGGTCTTTTTTCCCCAGCATGTTTTTAACTATGGCCAATGCTAATTTTAATGAGTTGTCTGCCTTCAGTTCCGCGTGACTATAATGTTCTCCAGCTGATTTTTAAAAATCAGAAGGTTTTAACTTTTCAAGCTGCCTTTTTAACAGAAACAGCCATCTGTTAAATGGCTTGGCAGCACGCCCTGCCCTGCAAAATGCACCATGCTGCATTCTAGGCAGGCCTGATCCCTCTGCATGCCAGGATAGATCCATGCACCCACTGCAGAAAACCCTCTTGTGGGTGTTATCCCCTCCTCTGCTGGGCTGCATCAACACAAACACTCCTGAGCATCACAGAGCTGAAGTTTTCACTTGCTTTTTCTTACTCAGATTCATTAAGTGGTGCAATATTTTCAAGTTATAGGAAGTATTAATTGATTTTAAAGCCAGAAAGGAAAATTTATAATAATCCATAGCACAGGGTAGGAACTAAATGGTCGTTAAGGTCACTTCCATCTCAAACCATTCTGTGATTCTATGATCTAACTGCCTGAACAGCACATCCTACAGAATTTCACATATGATTCACATTACAGGCCGAATCTCGTCCATTCCGCTATGTTTCCAGAAAAAGGTTCAGTCTTGGTTTGAATCACGCAACTTATCAACAAATGGCTTAGCAATTTTTCATCAAGTGATCAGTAGTTGTAACAAAACACAGATCAATGAAAATGGAAATCCTCATCTCTTTCAAGAACAGAGGATAGCACTAATCTTGGGATTAATTAGAAAAGGAGACAGATTTGTGCAGCTCATGGAAAGAGTCTTCTATGGGCAGTTGTGCCCATAGGTGAGGTTAGGTGCTGGCCAGACATTACCTGCAGCCTCCCATCAGACCTGTGCCAGAGAGGTGTTAAACACCAAGAACTTCAGAGTTGAGTATATCCTTGAAATATTACCTGAATTCTTGGCTTCTACCCAAGATCTTCATCTGAAGGTCACACTACAACTCAAGAGTGCTTGGGAATCAAACTCTGCTACCTTGACTCCCAGTTATCACCTGGAAGGATTTTCCCACCTCTAAAATAAGTACAGCACATGCAATCTTCTGCCAGTTCAGTGTGGCAACTCCCACTGATGCAAATTGTCACTGCTTGCATCCTTTTTTTTTTCCAATTGTATCAGATATTGAAGAAACTTGAAAGGAAAAACTGCAAGCATCAAACTTGGTTAACATGAAACTCAAGGTCTAAAACATTCATTCTGAACTACAAAGAAGTGTCCTGTTCTCTTTGAGCCTTTATGCCTGCTCTGAAATGGTGTTTTGTCTTGGCTTATTAAAGATTTGTGTTATCCTCCTGAGCCTTTCCATTTTTCCACAGCATAAAGTAAAATTGAATTTTTTCAAAGTAAATTAAATTTTCAGACTATCCAGCTCTGCAGGAATTTTATAGCTCATTTCAACTGTTCTGAAAAACCTCTGATTCTGATTACTATTCATGTGTTTTTGCAACAAAATTGATGAAAAGTTAACCATGACTGCTCATACAAATAAATACAAACGCATATACAAACCCACTAACACAATAGAACATTCAAAGCTGTGATGAAATGTGTTGGCTGAATAGAGCACTGTTAGGGTTATCTGTGCACTTGATAGATACCCAAGATTTCAGCAAATTCGATATTAAGTATCTTAAAAGATAGAAAATGTCTTTCCCAAGCAGGCCCGTTTTGGGCCCCCGAGACATAGGTCATCCTTACTAATCCTACATTGGTGTAAAGAAAACATGAAGATTGTTATTATTATAGTAGAATGAATAGTGCCTCTTTCTCCAACCCACAGCATAATTTCTCATGAACCTGTTTGATTTTGCGTGTAAATATAAGTCAGCACCTTGTTTCTTTCCAGGAATGGTCTAATTTTGCATCAAAGTTAGTGTTTTCATTATTTCTTGCATACTGAAGTCTAACTCCCACTCTAATGAAATCACACAGTTAGGGAAGGCTCACAAAGCACATCATAAAGGTAAGACTGGAAGGGCCCACAGTGGCTCACCTGGTCCCACCTCCCTGCCCAAGCAGGGTCATCCCAGAGCATATGACACAGGATTGAGTCCAGATGGTTCTGGAATATCTCCAGTGAGGGAGAATCCACAGCCTCTCTGGGCAACCTATTCAGTGCTCAGTCACTGAACAGGAAAGAAGTTCCTCCTCATGTTCAGGCTGAATTTCCCATGCATGAGTTCCTGCCTGTTGCCTCCTGTCCTGTTGCTGGGCCCCACGGAGCAGAGCCTGATCCATCCTCTGACACCTCCTGCAGACCCTGACAGACACTGATGAAGTCGCTCTCAGCTATCTGTTCTCGAGGCTGAACAGCCCCAGCTCCCTCAGCCTGTCCTTGTGATAGAGATGCGCCAGTCCCTCCAGCATCTCCATAGCCTCTGCTGGACCCACTCCAGGAGCTCCATGTCCCTCTTGGATTGCAGAGCCCAGAACTGGACACAGCACTGCAGCTGTGCCTCACCAGGGCTGAGCAGAGGGGCAGGATCACCTTCCTGATCTGCTGCCAATGCTCTTCCTAATGCACTCCTGGATCCTACTGGCCTTCCTGGCCCCCAGGACACACTGCTGGTCAGGGACAGCTTGTTGTCCTTGAGGACCCCAGGGCTTTGTCCTCAGAACCATCCACAACTGGTCAACACAGTAATTGTCTCAGAAAGTCTGCATGTCGCAAGGAACACTAGATATGAAAAACATTTTCAAACACCTTATAGCTCTTTGTAAGTGGACCCAAATGACAGAGCCTTTTTGAGCCACTTACTGAGCTGAGGATCACAAGAGATTTTAATCCCAAGAGATGGCAAATCCCAAAATTACTTTGAAATAAAATTTCCCCTGGTTTCCCACTGAGCTAGCAAACTACTCAGATTTATAAAAGAGAAATATGGAACCTAATAGACTTAATTATTCATAGAATCATAAAATTAATCATAGAATGACCTGGGTTGGAAGGTACCTTAAAGATCATCAAGTTACAGCCACCTACCATGGGCAGGGACATCTTCCAGTAGCCCAGGTTGCTCCAAGCCCCATCCAGCCTGGCCTGGAACACTTCCAGGGATGGAGCAGCCACAGCTTCTCTGGACAACCTGTGCCAATGCCTCACCACCATCACAGAGGAGAGGGATTTTTTAAAATCTCTAATCTAACCTTACTCTCTGTCAGTTTGAAGCCATTCCCCTTGTCCAGTCACTCCAGGCCCTTGCACAATCTCTTTCCATCCTTACAAAGGAGAGAAAAGGAGTTCAAATGGGAATCCCACTGAATTTAACCAGAGTTGAAACAGACCCTATGTATGCAGTCAACACTTGTGTCTGCATATAAATGCAGAACAGCTTCCTAACACACCCTCTCTGTGCCATCATTGGCTCAGACATTGTAAGGGGAAGCATCTAACATTACAAATTAATGAGTGATTTATAGGCTTGTCATTATTCATGGCTATAAAACACTATCATGCTCTAAATAAGTAAAAACATTTTTGCAGCTGCTGCAAATGTTTCATTCCTAGATGTAAGCTTGGCCAAGAGCACAGGGATCTCTGCCTAAGTGCCAAATTCACAGTGAAGTAATTAGCACACTGAAAAAAATTATACCTAATGCAGGAGTCTGTAGCCAATGTTTTAATGTGACCAATGCTGAATACTAGCCACAAATACAAATGTTTCCCAGGCTGTTCCCTTCCAGACAGGTAACTTTATCCCTTCTCCCAAAGGTGTGGAAGAGCAAGGCTGAAGTGTTACAGAATTGGAACAACATTGCATATTACAGATGTGTAAAACAGCTGGGAAATGACGTCATTAAAAGTACTTTGCCACCTCTGCTACTTGCTCTTGTTATTAAAAGCAGACATTAACTTTCTTTACCTAATCACACTGCGTAAACCTGTTGTGTCAAGTCCTCAAGCACATTGTGCTCCTGATTACCAAAGACAACCTGCAGCTGCTTCCCATAAACTTCTCCGACTGGCTTTGAACTTGCTGTGCTACAACACAGATGTATTTTGCTTCTGAAATGCACATTTTTATCAGGGTAACAGAGTCTTCTTCTGAAGAATCCATACATATGCCATTCCAAACCCAAGGCCCATGAAGCACACATGGACCACAAGGGAAAATGAAATGGAAAAAAAGCCATAACACTTTCTCTCCATCTTTCCATCACACAGAGTCAAGTCTTCAGGCTGCTTCACTTCTCCTACTGAAGTCAACCAAACCTCTATGGAGCTTCTTGGAACTACAAAGGCAGTTCAAAAAAACTCAGCAAGAATATCTTTGAATGGTGTAAAAATACAGCTTCTGGTAATAAAGAGGAATCTGAGTATATTCTTAGAGGCCTTAAATATTAGCATTGTCCTAGGTTCTAATAGTGTCACCTTTCCAATGCAGAAAATCTAATACTCCAGTTAGCCCACCAAGCTCAGCTTTCATGTCCACTCCCCTAACTGCAGGCAGAGTTATCAGATACACTCAACACAGCTCAGCCACGGTCTCACTGCAATGCTTAGGAACACAATGACTCTAAGAGGAACAAAGTCAGGTCTGTGTTGAGAACTGAAGCCCATCCCACAGACGTGCATTTTTTTCCCTTGTTTTAATTCTGTTATGACAGTAGCCCAATATACCCATAGCACTGATTTTAATTACTCATTTACAGGTACCCAATATACTCTCAGTAACAGCACAGGATCATATTAGCAGGCAAGAGGTCTCTGATCTAGTCTGTATCCATACACTCAATATTTTCTTTCTAATAACATCATAGTTCTCCTGGACTGCTGTTTAAAAGGAAAAAGAATTAACTGCATATTAGTAAACATGTATAAAAGTGGGCTATTTGATAGTCCTATCAAATTTTGATAGGATTTATATAACTCCAGCTTACAGTATTACAGCTGTTTTGCTCAACTGTGCAGCAGGATACCAGCCCAATCAACCAACCAGTTCTGTGTCTATCTATAATGACTGGCAGTAGCCCCAAAACATGCACTGCTAAAAATTATATTCTCATTAGACTGAGTTGGGACTACCAAAGAATGATCTGATACAGATTGTAAAAGGAGGACTAAATAGGTGTATTTATATTTAGTAAATAGGTATATTCCCTCTGCTTTCAAATTACAGCAAGACTTTCAAAATTCCTACTGCATTTGAGAGCTCATGGCTTCTTACAATTTCTGGTAACCACATGGGATCACACCTTCCACTGGCTTACCTCTGGTTAAGATGGATGAGAATTTACTTCCCACTAAGAACTAAACAAGAGGTACATTCTTTGCCTAACTGGAAGAATGCAGGAAGAGACACTCCATAATGAACATGGAGCTCTGACCCAGCCACTGGTAAACATGAGCTTCTGATGGCTATCAGGCCTGAGGAACTACCAGCTCCTCCAATGGTTTTGATAAGGAAGCAGTACTGTAGCCATCCGAAAACTCCAGTCCAATGGTTTTGATAAGGAAGCAGTACCGTAGCCGTCCGAAAACTCCAATCAAGCATTTCATCCACGGAAACCACAGGGAAGTAATCAGATACACAGCACATACACCAAGCAACAGCAGTGTTAGGGGTTTTTAGGAGCTCCCCTTTTGCTTGAAGGAATTTTCCCCCATACATGTTATCAGAAGGCGTTGATGGTTGGATACTTAAGAGAGACGAAGGACCCGGTCACTGGGCCGGGACACCTTTTTCTTTCACAAAATACCTCAGTCACTGGGGGGGACACACTTTTTGGGCTCTGGGCGTTCAGGGCAGTGGGCGCTGCAGTCGGAGCTGGGGAGGTCGTCACTGTGCGGAGTTGTGCCGTCTGCTGCTCTC
>NW_008667467.1:1202-2637 GCF_000695815.1 Acanthisitta chloris | reverse complement strand
CCCTCATCGCCAGGATCCCCGTCTCCAGGATCCTGGGGGACCCCGAGGAGGAGTCCTGGAGCCCCTCGCTCAACAACTTGGAGAAGGTGGTGGTAACTGATGTGACCTCTAACTTTTTGACCGTCACCATCAAGGAGAGCAGCACGGACCAAGGATTCTTTAAGGAGAAGCGATGAGTTTGGTGGTGGAGGGTGGTGCTGGGGTTTTCTTCGGTCAGATCCAGACAAAAGCATAGGAAGCTGCACCAGTGACACTTTCCCTGAAGCACACAGGTAGCAGCAGAGCATGCATCCCAAGCTTCTCTCTTTTATTGTTTTCCAGCAGAAGAAATTTGACTGGAATTAGTTTGTGTCTTGTCTGTGACACACTGAGCCTTTTGGTTTTGGTTTGGGTTTTTTTTTTTCACGTCTTACATTTCGTTGGAAAGATTATCTCTAGAGTTATATTTTCTATTAGATGTAAATATGTTATTTAAGAAAAAATGCTTATATATATCTATATATATATATTTCAACTCTGAGTTGTTTTATTTAAATGGAGACAACAGTGACTGCTCAGTTGCTCTTAGAAAGGACAATAAAACTGAGAACTAACGAGTTCACGCATCTGCCGCAGGCGCTGGTGTACATAACAGTGTTCATAGCTAAGTATGTGCTGGGTTTTTTTAACTATTATTTTTCATATGATGCTATGGATGGTGGAGGGAGACGTGTTGTCCCTCGGAGGGCGAAGTGCCCTGATTTCTTGATTGTGATTTAAGGTGTTGCTTGTACAATCAAGTGTGCTGTGTCCAGAACTGTTGCCCTTGACAGTTGACGTGAAGCACTTGAATTCACAGTGTTGTTGGGGATGGGGCGTTTCCAGTCTAACAACAAAAGTAATGTCGCTCCAAAGTCGGGGTGGGGAAAAAGCAGAAATCCATAAAAAGGCTACAAGTGGTGGAGTTTTAACTTGAATTCCCTTTTCTTGCGGAGGAAGAGGAGGTTTGTGTGTGTTCCTGAGGGGTGATACTGAAATGCACTTTACTAGAGTTGTGTAGCAGTTGTGGGAGATGGGACTGAGCTGAGAATCTGTTTTCATTTTGTCTGGTCGCTTTATTCTGTTCCCCCACCCACTAAAAACAAAAAAAAACCCCAACAAAACCCCCTCTGTTTACATTCCTGAAATGCCAGAGAGGTTGGCGAGGGAGATGTCACTGCCCATATTTAGATACTTTATTCCGCTATAGAAAGTGGATTATTCTTATTTTTATTCCCCATCACAGTTCACCTCAGATTGTTGGGGGACTCCCGATAAAGTGTTTTGTGTTATCCACATCCCTGACAAATCCCAGACCCACCTTTATGCATTCAGAGACAATAAATATTTCCCTTTCCTATATGCTGGTTAAACAATAGCCAAGAGGCGAAATATTCCCATGCGGAGCAGCCCCAGC
>NW_008667467.1:0-1166 GCF_000695815.1 Acanthisitta chloris | reverse complement strand
CTGGGATCCAGAGCTGGGATTTCTCCCCGGCTGGGGCAGGGAGGTCTCATGGCTCTGGATGAGGTGCAGCAGTTTTCCTGATGGTTGGGGGTGGAAGGAAGGTGCAGCCCCCACTCTGCTCCTCCCTCAGCTCAGTCTGACAAGGGGGAGCAGGACCCTCAGCCCGGCTGGGGTTTACCCAAGGTGAAGCAGGTGGTCCTGTCCTGATGCCTTCTCTGGGCATCAGAGGGTTGGGAAGCACAAGCCTGGCAGTGCCCCAGGGCCAGGGCTGGGCCAGGTCCTCCTCATCCGTGAGCTCCCAAAGGGTCAGGGAGCTCATGGGGGTGACCCCCAGGCAGCCTCAGGGTAGGGAGAAGGGGCTGGGCAAGGGGCAACTCTTGGCTATGGGGCCCATCAGTGGCTCCACCTTGCCCAATCCCTTTCCCCATCCTTGTGTTGGGATCCCAAGGACACTGCAGGAGGATGCTGGATGAGCTGTGCAGAGGGAGCCATCGTGTCTGAGAGTTCTGTTTGTTTTTCCTTTTTCTTCGTTTCTTTTTTTGTTAAGGCATATTTTGTAAAATTGAGGTTTTTAACTTGGTTTGTGCGAAGAGCTGATGTGCTGGTTCGGTGCCGACACGGGACACGAGGGATGTTGGAGGATGGTGAGGGGTTGAGCTGCCTGTCCTGCTGCCACCAAGGCTGGAGGATCCTTCCCTGTGCAAAGAGCCTGGAGCTGCTCCTGCCCCGTCGGGGCTTCACTCCGGCCCCGTGTCCGTGTGTGTCCACACACCTGGAGCAAACCATACCTGTGGGTGTATATGTGTGTCTGTACATAGCGACGTGTATCCTGCGTGTGTGTGCGTGCGTGTGTGTGTGTGAACTATTTAAATCTAAGACTTGTACAAAAACAAAAAAAACCACGATTTGGCTAAATCTCAGTCTCAGAAGTGAAGCTTAACTACGTGTCTTCTGCCAGCCGTGAATGTCCATATGAGACCTGCTTTTTATGTCAGTTTAAATATATACTTTGTAAATAGAATCGTGTCTGGCTTCCCTTTGTGGCCCAGGGAAGAAGGGGTTGTGGGGCCGGGGGGTGTGATGGGGCCCCGACGGGGTGGGCAGCTCTGCATCCTCTTCCCTACAGAGCTCTGCGGTTGTGTGGGGGGAGTCGGGGGCGTCCCCCC
>NW_008667466.1:10451-22288 GCF_000695815.1 Acanthisitta chloris | reverse complement strand
TTTTTTACATGTAGGGTAGCTGTTTGGTTTCTTTTATTTGCTTGCTGTGTTGATGCCTTTTCTGTCCTAGGTATTTTTGATCATTTCCTAAATTAATGTCAAGATCTGAGTCTTTAAATAAAAGTTATTCTTTCATAACCCTCTCAGAAAACAGACTTGAGGTTGTGACAATGGTAAAATTATGTCTAGATACACAATGTGCTGTAGTAGTGCAGACAGATTTTTTTTCCTTACAGCTATCTAAACAGAATTTGGAAGGGGAAAGTGCATATAAATATATCAGTCTAGAAGTGACAAGGACAGCTTTGCAAAACACATTTTAAATCAGTGAAATATACATTCAGCCACTATGAAAATATACACTTCTCATTCCTGAGGTAGACAGACAACATTTGAGATCCTAACATAAGCTTCACAAGCCTTAAGAAGAGTTATAGCAACATGTTTAATGGCCTGATCCTTCTTCCCATGTAATCAGACAGACTTTTTTTTCCAATTATTTCAAAAAGACAGGAATTGAGACCCGAACTTTCTTGTAACATAGTTCTTGTCACACATCTCTAAATCTATGTAGTCCTACTCTTAGTGTCTACATATTGATGTCTTTTCATCATAAAAATTGCAATTTGCCATTTCACTTCTTCCTGTAAAATCCTTGCTATAAGAAATTGAATTTGCTTGTAATGACTCAGGATCAAGGATAGAGAAGGAAGATTTTGTTGTAGCAGATGGAAAAACATCAGTGTGAAATATATGGAGGTTGAGAAGGCACAGCATGAAGTAGGCAGAGACTTGCTATACTTTGTGTTGCAGACCTATTAATGATGACTTAAGTAGACCTAATTAGTACTCAGGGGGACTTTACAGTTCTTACCTGGATCAGACAAGAAAGATTGGGCATTCAAAATGCCTATGCAGAGGGTCATGTTTGTGTCTCTTTCCTAAAGAGATTCAGGTTAGATGTTAGGAGAAATGTTTTCCCTATTAGGGTGTTCAGGCACTGGAATATTGCCCAGGGAGGTGGTGCAGTCACCATCCCTGGAGGTGTTTCAGAGGTGTCTGATGTGACACTGGAGGATCTGGTTTAGGGTTTAGAGGTTCCAGCAGTGACAGGTTAATGGTTGGACTTGATGATCTTAAAGTTCTCCTCAACCTGGATGATTCTATGATTCTAAACCCACGAACCTTGATGATTCTATGATTCTAAACCCACCAATACATGAAGGAATCCCACTGATTTCTTTAGACTTAGCATAATTCTTCCTTGAAGAATACTTGTGCAGCATGATGGAAGATTGTGGATGCATAGATGTGCTCTTTCTACAACCATTCTTGCTTGTCTAAATTGTACATTACTTTTAAAAATACAAAACCCCCAAATCTATTGAAATATTGTTGCTATTCTTGGATTTAGTGTGATCCAAATAATACTGAACAGTGTGTGCAAATCAGACACACTAGTCTTTAGTGTGTGATCCAAATAATACTGAACAGTGTATGCAAATCAGATACACTAGTCTTTAGCAAAATCAGAAGAGAATACACCTCAAAGTTTCCCATAATGTAAGGACCTCATTTATGTCTTAAAAGTAGAGACAGCTAACCAGGCTCCTAATTCAATATAAAGATTTATCTAATCCTTTCTTCCTGCTTCTTAAGAAAAATCCTAGAAAGTAAATATATCAGCTTTCTGTGAAGCTTTCTGAAATCTAAGTTTCATCTAAAGGTTCCTTGCAGAAAAGATCCATGACCATGGCACCTTGTAAAGGACTACACTTTCGATTTAGATGGCAATGTCTCAACAGTCTCTCAAAATCAATCAGGCTAGATTTCCAAAGGAGGGACAATTCCCAGAAAAGCTTTAAAGCCTCCCTGTGGAATATGAGTATGCAGCATCGTGCCATGATTGGTCTTCTAATTCCCAAGCTCTGCCTGGGAAACTCATCTTTAAGCCTCTTAGATAAAGCTTTATTAAATGGTGATCTGAGTTCCCTGAGATCAGGTCTGGAGCTGACATTTATTCTGCTCTGAAAAGTGGAAAAAAAAAAAAAAAGAAGAAAGGAAAGGATGGAAAAAGAAACCTCCAAGATGTGCTGGTTGCTTCTTGAAATCTAAGCATTTCTTTCCCTCGTGTTTCTGCTAACTGTTCTTCAGAAAAAAAATGAGCAGCACACAATTCCCTCTCAATTGACTGGTTGAAGATGATTTCAGTATCTGCTATGTAACCTAAAGCAAGTAAGGTGGGTTACATTTTGCAGAGACCTGGAGGATTATTTCCTAGTTAGATAGCACTGAGAAGAATGCATTTTAACTAAGTTTTCCTCTGAAGTCATTGCTAAATTGATAAATTGTTCGTGTCAGATTTATAATGCTGCTAAAGAGTCTTTGATGCTGTGGAACTCCTTACTGCCTGTTCACAATCTCAGGGAATTCCAGCCCAAATTCTTCAGAGCAGAAAGTCTTAAGATATGTAGACATATTGAAGAGCAACAGAATATTGAGTTGATTGTTTATATATTTGTTCAAACTGAGTAGCTGCATACTATAGATGTCAAAATGGCAACCTATGTGAAAAAAATCTTAGTTAATCTCTCTTTGGTATATCTTTTTACTTGAGAATATAATTGTTACCTACATATCAAACCTAGTGAAGCTATGAAACTTCATTTCCTAAGAGGCCTTGACATTGCATTTCTCATTGTCTGTTCACACTGACAGCACTTGGTGACAAAAATGGGCAGACACTTCGGTTCAAAACCCCAATTTTTTGAAATGGAGGTATGTTTCACATTCAATGTCCTACTCACACAGTCCACAGTCCCCTTGTAAGTACAAAATCAAAGTAGAGGAGATCTGCTTGGTTTGACTAGAGGAATGATGTTAGTGACTTGAAGCTATTTTGTTTAGATTTTATTCCAACTCCTAAAAATTGTCACTTAAAGTTCTGTTGTAGAAGCAATAATTAAACCTCTGAGTATAAGGAGATCAGAATTAAAAGATAGCTCAGCCCAATCCAGCTCCAGTTTTGAGAGCACAAGTCACCAAATGCTTCAGGGAACTTCTAAATATAAACCATTCTTAAGGGTAATGGGTGAAGTCTTGGATTGCACAAAATCAGTGGTTCCACACACACTGGAGCCAAGATTTCATTCAGTGCCCTTTGAGTGCTCACAGTGGTGTTATATGACCATATGGACTCTGAAACAAATCTGTTCCCAATGGAACTGCTTGGCAAAAATGAAGAGATAAGAAAATAAAGTGATGTATCCTATTGGTTCAAAAGGTACTTGTTCTGCCTTTTCCACATTAAGAAAGGGAAAGTTGAAGAACTATGTGTAGAAAGACAACCTTTCCCCTACACCCAGTTAGAACAGAAAATGCAAGAGAAAAAAAACAGAAGGTGAAAAGGATTGATTAAGTGAGAAATAAGAATACATACATCCTTTCAGTTCTGCAAAAACACAGTTTTTTGCAAAACTGGTGTCTATTAATCAGGACCATCAATTTCAGGATATAATCAGGGCTATTTATGAACATAGTATAGTCATTTATCCTTTATTTAATTAACTTCTAGGTCTTTCTAGCCCCCAACTCAGAACTAATATTCCCCCTTCCCCTTCCAGGAAGCAAACAAAGAAACAAACCCAAGCAAAGCAAAGAGAAACAAAACAAACCAAAGCATCTTCAGATGCTCCAAAACAGTCAAACAAAAAAAAAATCCCAGAACCAAACCAAACCAAAAATAATACACAAAACCAAAAAAGGGGAAAAACTGAAGAAATAGCACTGGTTTGTTCCTAGGATCTCTAATTTGCCAGTCCTCAAAACTGCCTGAAAATGCACTTGAGTCTTTCATGTGCAATCTCAGCATTCATTTTGAGTCATTCCACAGCTTCACTGCAAGAATAAGTTACTCACTTTCCTGGCAGCATTAGTACCTTTACATCTGTGAATTTAAAGTAGTCTGATTCTGGGCTGAGTCTGCAGATAGGCTGAAGGAATATCTTTGGGAGATATGAACAGCCCTTGCCACCTTCCTCAAGTCTCAGTGGATGTTAAAAATGTGCAGATGATTAATTAGGCTTCATTCCCCCCCCCCCCAAGTTTCAAAAATAATTCAGCATTTTTGCTTTGGAATTCATTATTCTGTGGTCATAGAATCATAGAATCATCAAGGTTGGAGAGACCTCTAAGATCATTGAGTCCAACCATGAACCTGTCACTGCTGGAACCCCTAAACCCTAAACCAGATCCTCCAGTGCCACATCAGACACCTCTGAAACACCTCCAGGGATGGTGACTGCACCACCTCCCTGGGCAATCTATTCCTGTCATTACATAAACAATTCTGTGTTAGGTATACTGCCTTTGCAAACTATTTCTGTTTCCTTCCTCCTTCATCTAGTGAATTTATCTTTCAGAGCTGAACATCCTGGAACCTGTGCTGGAACCTCTGTTCAGTGTGCAGAACAACCCATCAGACCAAGGAAACTTGAATATGGTCAGCTGGGAAGATGAATCCCTTGCAGCTGAATACAAATGTTCTCCCAGGAAATATTATGGTAGGAAAGAGAATTCTGGTCAGTCTCATCTGGGAACTTATGAAAGAAATCCCTCTCAAAGCTGATTCCCATAACTGATTTGGTTATCCTGGAAGCCTGAAATGTGAGCAGCAATCTTGCCTGCATTTCAGAAGAAGAGAAAACAAGTTTAAATGGTACAAGATTAGTAGTTGTTCCAAAAATTAGTGTTTATAGAAAATGAACTGGTGATGCTAAATGCGGCTACCGCTGTAGGTAAATGTTTTTTTTTTTTACCACAGTGCAGTCAGGGCACCATTCTACTGCAAATGTTGGGTGTAAATGAACTTTATGTGTCTTCAGATTCATCACATTACTGAAAGCAGTTTGCCTGTTAGGTATTCCATTGATCTCCTAAGCCCTGGGCAGGGAGACTGCAGTAAGACACAGGTTGACATCTGTATCCCCCTAAGGGCTGCAAGGAAAAGGTCTCCTGGGAGAATTTACAATATGTTAAAAGACTCAGGTTCATAATCTGAGCATGAATAACTCACATTAAAGGCTGAAAAAAGGCAATAAAAATGGGAAATTTCAAAGGAACATGGTAGAAAAGAAACTGTTCAAAGAGGCTGTTCTTCCATGGCAAAAATAGCTATGGAATATTAGCGAAATAGCAGTTAGCCTCAAGAAACCCACATGCTTAAAAATGAAAGTTATTTACTGATAGTCCTAAACAACAACAGTCTGAGAAAAAAGCTCATCTATGTGCGGGAAAATATACTTTCAAGGAAGTGGTTCCTGGAATTGAGTCAAAATTGGAGAAAAATTTCAGCCACAGTTGAAAAAGAACACAGAAAAGAAACACAAAAGCAAGCAAATAACAAAACTTCCATTTACAGACATGAGTTTGTTTCTGCACACATAATAGCAAAGTATTTTTCTCATACATCTTGAACCTCAAGATAGGAAGGAAGGAAGGAAGGAAGGAAGGAAGGAAGGAAGGAAGGAAGGAAGGAAGGAAGGAAGGAAGGAAGGAAGGAAGGAAGGAAGGAAGGAAGGAAGGAAGGAAGGAAGGAAGGAAGGAAGGAAGGAAGGAAGGAAGGAAGGAAGGAAGGAAGGAAGGAAGGAAGGAAGGAAGGAAGGAAGGAAGGAAGGAAGGAAGGAAGGAAGGAAGGAAGGAAGGAAGGAAGGAAGGAAGGAAGGAAGGAAGGAAGGAAGGAAGGAAGGAAGGAAGGAAGGAAGGAAGGAAGGAAGGAAGGAAGGAAGGAAGGAAGGAAGGAAGGAAGGAAGGAAGGAAGGAAGGAAGGAAGGAAGGAAGGAAGGAAGGAAGGAAGGAAGGAAGGAAGGAAGGAAGGAAGGAAGGAAGGAAGGAAGGAAGGAAGGAAGGAAGGAAGGAAGGAAGGAAGATTAATGCTATTTTTAACATTTTTGTGTTGAACCTGAGGCACCACAAGCAGTATTTAACAGGCTGCCTACAGTTAACAAAACATCCCTGAGTAGGTTTGTATTTGTTAGAAATTACTATATCACTCACGTCAAATATAAATTTGGTCCCTTCTGTCAAATGACTACTCTGAAAATTAGATTGCCTTAGTTGTGTTCCTGCAGATGACTGATCTATCTTTCATAAGAAAAATAGAGACACTAGGATGGCTCTTTCCATATAAGCTAGCAATAAACAACATATATCCTTTTGCAACAACCCTAAGCAGTAGCTGTAAGGTACAATTCAGGTCAGTAAAATACCCTACGTTTAGGTGACAGAGATGAAGGAGAAAATTAGATTTCAACAGACATTTTATGAAGTATCTGCCTCATACTGCAACAAGAGGAGCCTGAGATTAAAAGGCACTTCCAAACAAAAAGAGGTAAAAAACAGAACCCATGGGAGCTTGCAGGCAGAGAGCTGTAACTCCATCTCACCACACACCAACAGTTGGTAGAACTTCCCTGAGACAGAAGGAAGTCCCTTGTAGGTCCTTTTCATAAATACCTCTGTCACGTGCAGATAAAAAAAAAACCAGCATGAATCCCATATTTTTGCTCTTAATACATTACTTACTTAAAATCTTCTCTTTACAGAAGTGAAGTTTACCAATTTCATAGCCTTTATGGCTGTATGCTTGAGAAAGAAAAATGAAGAAAAGGTTCAAAGAAAGCTTCACTTGACAAAGATTTTGCATACCAGTAAGAATATTAATACCTTATGTGCAGTAATTTTCCATGTTTTATAAGCCATTCTTCAAAGAGACTTAAGAGTGTGACTATTTAAACAAGGAGGGAAAGGATATCAAGATCAAGCATTAGCGAAGGTTAACTTTACCTTCTCTAGGGAGAGAAATTGAAATTTTTCAACATTAGAAGTCAGTCCTACTCTTCCAGAATTCTCTTTTTCTCACTAGAGAGTCCTGGAAAATCTCTTGGTCATTTGGAAAAATTAAGAAGTTTTCTGCTTTGTATGAGAAAGAGGATTGTAAGGCATGTCAGGCAATCTAGCCACTGAAAAACAGGCTCCTGCAAGGTCCTTTTGTGGGCCTAATCCCACTTTTAGATAACATCAAAATGAAATTCCTCTCGCATTAATCTTATACCCTTGCTAATATCAAATGAGGTTAGCTAAGTAATTCAACAATCCCACATGAGCTCAAAGGATTAATAAGGGACCATGACTTATTTTGAAGTGTTGCCAAATCGTCACCTCCTCCATCTTTTTGTGTTGGACTGATTACATTAATAACAACAAAACAGTTTGAGTCTAATCTCCAAAATCCTGAACTTTACAAAGCAAACAGTTTGCTGATCCATCAGCATTTATTAATCACACCAATTACGCTGAGGCCAAATACCATGATTACAGTGCATGGTGCTTACACCACAGAGGCAGAGAATGAATTTGTGTAACCCTTCAAAGAACAGGAGGCTCTTTTGAAAGAGCACCTATGCCTGCAGGCACCTGGTTGGGAATAGCAGGTATTTAAAATAGTCTAAAATATCTGGTACTAGAAAGGCATAAAACAATGTCTAAGAGAGTTACAAAATGGTGTGAATTATTCGCCCTCTGTTGCAGCATAATCAGTATATGATAATTACCCCAAAGTTTGATATTTATCACAGTGCTCCCTTAAGAAAATTCTGCTAAAGGAAAGTTAGTAGAGAATAGACTTTACAATGCAAAAGAATTGGAAGAGTAGGAGATTTACTATCTATCTACCTATAGGTCTGTCTGTCTATCTACCTACCTGATAAAACCACAGTGCATTATCCTTTTGTCTACTTAACTTTTTTTTCAAGACCTGTTGAAATCAAAGGAGAATTTGTCTACATCTACTCAAGTTATGAAAATGCAATGTGCTGTAATGTAACCACTGTAGGGTTGGACTTGATGATCTTGGAGGTCTTTTCCAACCCTGTTGAGTCTATGATTCTATGATTTTATTAGTCTAATTTGCCACAGTGCATTATCCTTTTGTCTACTTAACTTTTTTTTCAAGACCTGTTGAAATCAAAGGAGAATTTGTCTACATCTACTCAAGTTATGAAAATGCAATGTGCTGTAATGTAACCACTGTAGGGTTGGACTTGATGATCTTGGAGGTCTTTTCCAACCCTGTTGAGTCTATGATTCTATGATTTTATTAGTCTAATTTGGTGATTTTGCTTGGAGGTCTTTTCCAACCCTGTTGAGCCTATGATTCTATGATTCTATTAGTCTAATTTAGGAAAATGATTTTGGGCACTGCTTTTATGAAATGTTCTTCCTCATGAGACAAAATTTTAATGACACCAGGCTCAAGACAGCAGGAAATAAGATTGTCTCTGGTTGACACCTTAGAAAACCTTTAGATTTTTCTTAAAAAAATATACAGTTTCAATCATGACTTCTAAGTTTAATAGTTTAAGCTCGAATAGATCAGAGAACAGGAGAAAACCCAATGGATTTGTATCTGCTGGGAAATAAATGGTCCTCAAACCAAGATTCCAGATTTTGAATAAGAGCCTTTTGAAAGCCTTTTCTGTCATTGCTAGAACAAGTCACAACATAGAAATTGATTATTTAAAATTTTATTCAACAGATTCTGCTTAAGCAGAAGTTTGGCTTTATGTGCAGTCTGCAAAAGATGGTGGGAACTGAGGCAGAGGAATTAAATTTCTAGATTTCACAGAACTGATTGATAGTAGAAATAAAGAGAGAAATACAACTCAGAGTTTGCCCAGATCATGCAGCTTGGAGAACACTAGTCATATGGAAAGTATAAATCCAAGTATCTTTGTGAAGAAACATTGCAACACAAATGGAACATTATATCATTTACAGCTCCATAAAATGAAATGTTAATAGAAAGTACCATACAAATAGGTTAATAGTGGATCAAAACACGTTGCAAAATTAAAATAAAACAAATAATATAGTCAGAAATGTGATGTGAATCTAATAAAATGGGGAAAAAGGTGCAATACACTGCAGTTCAAAATTCAAGATGGTATTATCAACAATTTGCTGCTGAAGTTAAAATCTATATAGACTTGTGAGAAGCTAATTCTGACCTTACTGATTTTGCCATTATTTCAATAACATTTTTTGTGCTTTTGTTTTCTTTAATGCTGTCTCATCTTTCAAATGTGCTGTTCCAGATGAACTTGTAAATAACTCATTTACATCTGCCTTTGCTTTACAAAGAGCTCTCCTGAGGCCTCTCCCTGAACTCTGTCTTTTCTTTATTTATACTGTGTTTGTTCCTTGGTTTTGTTAGGTGCTGACAATTCATTACCTTCTGATCTCTCATCAGACATCCTTGCTAATGAAGCAGAACCTTTACGGGCAGTTCACCTCCTGAAGCTCTAAAACATGTTTTCTACTAGTCACTGAAAGGTTTAACTAAGTGAGAAGGCAATAGATTTGATTCACTTTTAGATACTGATGAACAGAAGTGACTTACAAGAACTTTTAGGAGAAGATTTCCTGCAGATTCATAGATATTATTGCTTTCCTAATAATGACAAACTCATTTAATTAAAAGAGATAACTGGGTTATAATTGCATTAACAGGTATTTCATTCCTACTTCCCTTATACTGTAGTTTCTTGAACACTTATACTGTTTCTTAATTAAAATTAATGCAGGCAGCAATAAACATGAAATATGGATGTTAGTTATTTGGCTTGTTAGCATAACTCTTGTAGTAATGTCATATTTGAAAATGAAAATACAGTGTTTCTGACACATGTGGAAGAGTACAGGCACTGGTGAGGCCACAGC
This sequence comes from Acanthisitta chloris, assembly GCF_000695815.1. Lineage (NCBI taxonomy): Eukaryota > Metazoa > Chordata > Aves > Passeriformes > Acanthisittidae > Acanthisitta > Acanthisitta chloris. The sequence continues at coordinate 12,511 of NW_008667466.1, read as the reverse complement.
TTGAATCCTGTGCTCAGTTCTGGGCCCTCAGCTCAGGAGGGACATTGAGGGGCTGGAGCAGGTCCAGAGCAGAGCAACGAGGCTGGTGAAGGGACTGGAGCACAAGTGGCATGAGGAGAGGCTGAGGGAGCTGGGGGTGTTCAGCCTGGAGAAGAGGAGGCTCAGGGGAGACCTTCTCACCCTCTGCAACTCCCTGACAGGAGGTTGGAGTCAGGTGGGGGTTGGTCTCTTCTCCCAGGCAACCAGCAGCAGGACAAGAGGGCACAGACTCAAGCTCAGCCAGGGGAGGGTTAGGTTGGAGATTAGGAAGAGATTTTTTGCAGAGAGAGTGCTCAGACATTGGAATGTGCTGCCCAGGGAGGTGGTGGATTCCCCATCCCTGGAGGTTTTCAAGCTGAGACTGGATGTGGCACTTAATGCCATGGGCTAGTGACCACCGTAGGGTTGGACTTGATGATCTTGGAGGTCTTTTCCAGCCTGGTTGATTCTGTGATTCTATGATCAGACTCATAACTGATGCTGTTCAATAAGGGACATTGAAACCTGACCTTGGTGTGCAACTGCAGAAATCATTCCAAGTGATGTGGAATGGAAGGTTATTTAAAAGCATAGGGTCAAATTGGTATTGAGGTAAGAATTACCAGAATTCCTTGTCATAAAATGATATTTTATGAAGGCACAGAAACACTTTTCTGTCTACTTCTTGTGCTGAAGTAATGAAGCTGTAATGTGGGTGTGTTTAATAAAAGGAGCGATAAACACTTAAGGCTGAACTTCTGACAGCATTATACCCTGCTCTGGGAGTAGTTATGGAAGTGTGTAAAGTAAGCATTTTATAATTTCTTTATTATATATTCAGAATTTTTAGGTAGACTTCCAAAAATAATAGAGGACTAGCATCTAAGATAGCCATGGGTTAGGTATGAAAGGACAGATTAATGTTGATCACTTCAAAACCACAGATATTAAAATATTTAATTAGGCTCTTGTCTGCCACAAGAGCTTCAAAAGAAATAAAATGAAAACTTCAGATCAAAAGGCTCATGAAGAAGGTTTAATATGCTAAACATTGAGAAGAACCTCCATTCTACCAGCACTTGCTGAAACACACATTTTTCTGCTTTATGTCATTCTGGGTTTGGCCCTAACCACTCTTGCCACAGTAATGTAACAAGGAACTTTTTCTTACCTGTGTCCTTGTACATTTTCCTCAGATGTAGATGAAAAATAGTATATCCTTTGTGCTGCTAGAGTTTCATATTCTGAGGATTCCAAAAGGCATTCTATTTGTCACCTAGAATTAATTTCTTGTGTGCCTTATGGTGCCTGTAACACTTTGCTTATTCACCCGTAAGAGGCCAAACACTTTTGCTGCTGTTCAATGCTCTTTGCTGCCATTCTGAATAAAAGTCCTTCCTTTCCTGCCCTTCTATTTCTTCCCCAGGAATGCAGCTCTACATTGCAGCTCAGTGTTGACAATTGCAAGCTGCAAAAGTCCATCTTTATTTTTTCAACTTTTGGCCAAGGCTAAATCCATATTCCTATGGATGTTCTCTCTCTGGGGAAATTTTACTGCTTCTGCAAAGTGAATATTAAAATTTGACTCAGGATATTTCTTCATCAGCCCATGAATACAGTTAATCTTTGTTTCTATTGTCTCTTAGGGCTCTTAGACCTCTTTGTTGTTACTTCCCATTTAAAAGAAAAAGAAAAGGGAGAAAGTTTTCCCAGATTCCTCTTTACATTTCCATGGAAATACTGTGTGAAGAAATGTATTTTAATTTTTGGGTGTAAATTAATACTCATCAACTGATCCATTTTATAATAAGTCCTATTTCAATGTAAAGTCTTCTAGGGAAATAGACTCCAGACTTTTACCTAACTGAGTGTTTTAGCTTCCAGATAACAAAGGAAGGTGATTAGAAATTTATTTAAGCTAGGTACCCCAAATATTCTTATATCCAGTGGAGAGGTATTGACACTTCTGGTATCTGTATCATGGTAGTGACTATGTGTAAAACAGAGTAAATAAATCATGCCCTGAAAATACATGTTCATGA
>NW_008667466.1:10038-10422 GCF_000695815.1 Acanthisitta chloris | reverse complement strand
TTCCCTCTTTCTCTTTCCACCACCATGAGGTTAGCCTGTGTTGAATCCTTCTGTTCTCATTCTCTCTGACCCAATGTATATTGTCTGTTTGCTAAGAACACATATATCCACCTTACTAGACAATCTGTAGCCTTACCTGGAGCCCACAACCTGAAAATTAAGACATTCGTTTCTAGACACTTTGAAAAACGGTTTTCAATACATATGTCTGAGGACAAAAATAATTCTGGGTCTCTTGCTCACTTGGGAAGTATCAGGCACTTGTATAAAAGCTGAGTAGTGATGCCATCAACAGCTTTGTGTTAATGGTGACAGTAAGCAGAGCTGGACTTTGCAAGGCAGCTCAGTCTTGTTATCATCCAAGTGCCCTAACCACTCCTTCCC
>NW_008667466.1:0-9979 GCF_000695815.1 Acanthisitta chloris | reverse complement strand
GAGAGTCCAGAACTCTTAGACATACTTGGCAAATATTTGGGAAACTGTTACCCCTTCATGCAGATATGCTGAGGTGGTGGAGTCACATATACATAGAGTCCTCATAACTTTCAGATGTTTATGGCTGCTCACAGAAATGCAGTTTTAGTACGTGAAGATTTATCTTTTTAATGTTGAAAACAGCTGCTCTATGGTATTCCTCTTATTAAAGGACTTTTTGAACTGCTCCTCCAGCCCAAACACAGAAATCATTCTAAGAAATGTGGACCAAAAGGTATTTTGACAGTATGGGATCTACTAGTGTTTAATAACAACTAGCTATGTGGTATCCATGGCAAGTTTTCAGATTGAAATTGCAATTAAAAATTTGTCATCTGTTTAAGACCTTTATCTTGTTTGTTTTGGTTTTTTTTTTCTCTCTGTTCATGCAATCTATTTAATTTTCACCTGTGAAATGAAAAGATATCATAGATGAGTGATGAAATCCCAGAATTTTCCATTAAAGGTTTTGAAACCGTCAGGACTGTGGGAATAGGAAGTTTGTATCATAGATGAGTGATGAAATCCCAGAATATTCTATTAAAGGTTTTGAAACCATCAGGACTGTGGGAATAGGAAGTTTGTGAGCACTTTAGATCTGTAGATAAATAAATAAAAAGTCCCCAATTTGATCTGTTATCAAGTTCAAGTACCATGGTACATCTGGAAATTTGATGGAAAGTGTCTTTCACTCCCTCTAGTAGTTTTATGATTGAGGCTGAATGGAGATGGCTGAATATACAGTTGCTCTGAGGTCAAGAGAGTAGAGGGATGATAGTTCATATAAATTATATGCATTACACTACTACATTGCAAGGATCAGTGCATTCTCAGGAAATTCTCATTGCTTAACTTTTGCACTTTCACTGCAGATATTGCATTGACACTGATATATAGAACTATGGGTAGAGCTTATCTCTCCCTAATATGATCATTCTGATAACTTCTATTTCATCTTGACAGCTATTATACAATACAAGGCTAGTGAGCCTGATCTTCATTATTTCTTCTCTCATTTTCCTTTGTGCTCCTCTTATAACTCCAGAGGGCTGAGTGTTGCATTCAGTTCAAAGCTGCACACATTGAAAAGGCAACATCACACACAGCACAGGAAACCACATCAAATGTGGGATCCTAAGTCAGAAAATTCTACCTGTTTATTTTCAGAAAATTTTGTAAGCCTTGAGTCAACCTTCTTTGAATGAGAGGGGAGATGATGGTGTCACACATAATGTCCTGGTACTACACACCTTTAATGTCCCAAACTGCTCTGGAATTCAATGGGATTTCTGTGCACATAGAAGGGGGAGGATGGTTAAGTCTTTTTTTATTCTTGGTATATCAACATGTAACAGTTGGGCTACATCCAAAGGAGTGTGGGCAGCAGGTCAGAAGAGGTTATTCTTCCTCTCTACTCTGCTCTCATGAGACCCACCTGGAATACTGCACACAGTTCTGGTGTCCTCAACATCAGAAGGACATGGAACTGTTGGAGCAAGTGCAGAGGAGGCCACGAAATTGCTAAGAGCACTGGAGCATCTCCCTGTGAGCACAGGCTGAGGGAGTTGGGGCTGTTGAGCCTGGAGAAGAGAAGGTTGTGTGGAGACCTCAGAGCAACTTTTCTATATCTGAAGGGCCTACAAGGAGCCAGAGAGGGACTCTGTGTTAGGAACTGCAGGGACAGGACAAGGGGTAATGTGTTCAAACTGAAGGAGGGAAAGTCTAGGTTGGATGTGAGAACAAAGGTTTTCCTCTGTTCTGGTGGTGAGACACTGTCCCAGGGTGCCCAGAGAGGCTGTGGCTGCCCCAACCCTGGCAGTGTTCAAGGCCAGACTTGAGCAACCTGATCTAGTGAGGAGGTGTCCCTGCTCAGGGCAAGGAGGGTTGGGAGTATATGATCTGTAAAATCCATTCCAACCCCTAAATTTTATGATCCTATGATTCCATATACATATATTTTAACAAGTTTGCATACTTTGATACTGGTAATAAACACATATTTAGAGTTTAAACTCCATTAGTGTCCAGCCAACTCAAAGCTTTACTATGATTCTATGATCACTGTTCCCTTTTCCCTTCCCCCTTTTCCCCCCTTTATTTCATCTTGTTTAGGCAAATAATAGAAAATAGTGGCTAAACAAAGGCAAAAAGATTCACATGAAAAGAGAAGAGCAGAGATTCTGTTAGACATTTTCTTTCTAACATTGAATGAAAATAGGAAAGGAAAGGAAAGGAAAGGAAAGGAAAGGAAAGGAAAGGAAAGGAAAGGAAAGGAAAAAAAGAAAAGAAAAGAAAAGAAAAGAAAAGAAAAGAAAAGAAAAGAAAAGAAAAGAAAAGAAAAGAAAAGAAAAGAAAAGAAAAGAAAAGAAAAGAAAAGAAAAGAAAAGAAAAGAAAAGAAAAGAAAAGAAAAGAAAAGAAAAGAAAAGAAAAGAAAAGAAAAGAAAAGAAAAGAAAAGAAAAGAAAAGAAAAGAAAAGAAAAGAAAAGAAAAGAAAAGAAAAGAAAAGAAAAGAAAAGAAAAGAAAAGAAAAGAAAAGAAAAGAAAAGAAAAGAAAAGAAAAGAAAAGAAAAGAAAAGAAAAGAAAAGAAAAGAAAAGAAAAGAAAAGAAAAGAAAAGAAAAGAAAAGAAAAGAAAAGAAAAGAAAAGGGAAAAGGAAAGAAAAGAAAAAAAAATACCTACACTATTCCTATACCCACAGTTTCAATACAGTCCAAAGACATTGCTCAGGCACATTTAAATCTCTTGGCAATAATAGCTGTGATTCTTCAACTATATCAATAGGTAATCACTTTTTATGTTTATCCTCCATTTATGCCATGGCTTAACACAGTTCCAGAAGGATAAGATGTTAATAGTAAGAGTATAAATTACATGACTGAGAAGAAAGTTTCAAGGACAATCAGTTTTCATTGTTCAAAGCCACATTCTTTGACCAGTTAGCTCTATGAGTGAATAACTCGATTTTGTAGCAAGGAATGACTAGATGAGTAGGGTGGATTTTAGGCTATATTTGACCCCAAAGGATACATGTTTGGGGGTTTTTTGAACACCAAACTACTACACTGTTACTACACTCAGATTCTACACTGATCTGTGGTTACAAAGTGAAATATTTATTACACTTTGAGGTGAAAAATCCTAATTAGATTAACTCATCCTGATTGCCACTGATGTCAGTGAAGTCAATAGATCATTTCTTTAATGTATTTCTTTATAAAAGAATTGGGTTTATGTCCATTGCGTCATGTTAGTACATTTATGAATTAAATTAACTGAGGTTGAGACAATCCAACTTTCACAGCATAGAAAAATATCATTCCTCATTTGTGTTTTTCTTGGAATCCCATATTAAAGTATTTTACTAGGCTGTGATATTGTAATTAAATTTATTTTTATATCCCTCCTAATTAAAAAAAACACCAGACCCAAAAGGATATTGTAATTAAATTTATTTTTATATTCCTCCTAATTAAAAAAAAACACCAAACCCAAAAAATATAACATGTATGATCCATTAGTGTGAGCTTGAAATATTACTAAATTTACAGTAATTTTGACATTAAAATAAAGTTAAAAATAATTAAATGAAGAGACATCATGCAAACTATAATACCAGTACATTGCTGGGCATCCTTTCCCTGTATTTTCTTTAGTTTTGGTATCCACAGCTGAAAACATATTTAAGAGGTCAAGTGTTCTTGTTTGAACTCCAGGTGTCCATGTAATGGGCACACACAACAGCCACATTGTGTGAGCTACACTTAGTTTTGGTTTTTTTCACATTTTGGCAAAAGTAACAACAAATCATGCCAGGATATGCAGCAGCAATATGTGTCCTCGTGTCCAATTCCCTCACATCATTGCTGCCCTGGCTGGCCTGTGTTTCATGCACCTTGGGACACTTCATCAGGCTGCCAGTTCCTTGGATTCTCTCATGTTTGTGCCATTCTTATCCACCTCTTGGCCCATGGTGTGGATTGGCTTGTCTAAATCATTCTTCAGTGTCAGACACCTGTATGATGTACTCCTCAATCAATGTACAGAGACACGTGTTGACAACACAGATGAGCAAAAAACATTCAAGAGAGGGATTTTTGGCCCAGGTTATCCTGTCTGCACAGGCTGAGGCTCAGCACACAGTGATGGGGAGAGTCCATAAAATCTTGGGACTGTATTTAGGCTTTGCTGCCATACACCAACATAAACATCCTTGCTAGAGTTGCCTGTTCATTCTCACAAACATGTTGAACCTGTTCTGCCAATTTGAAAGAAAAATCTCAGCATGGTGCTTCAATCACAATGTCCTTGAGCTATTTCTCAGATGGTTATGGGACCATGTGAATCCTGAAGTTCTATTTTAGTCTTAAAAATTACTTTTTACTGCTTTTACAAAGCCAGAAATATTCCTTTCAGACCAAGCATAAACAAGAAGCAGGAGTTAGGGATGCATGTTGTGGGTAACAACATACATCCCTAACTTTTTAGGAGCATTCCTTCCCTTTTTTATGCACAATATTCCCAAGAAATGACTGTGCATGTGCCTGCACTACTTCTGTCAGGAGTGCAGAAGAGAGAGGACCAGGCATGTTCTGCCCTGGCAAAACCAGACAGTTTCTATTGCAACCCTTGGACATTTGTGTATTTGGAGACTTGTACCACATCAGTACAAAGAATCACAGAAAAGTAAAGGTCTGGCAAGACTTCTATAGGCATATCACTCACACCTCTGAAACTCTTTCTGGATGTTTCTAAGGAATCCAATGATGGTGATTCCACAACCTCCTGAGATAATTCATTTCATCCTGACACTAACCTTACCTCCATATGCACTTATTAGTCTGAATCTTTCTTTCTGCAGTTTCAATTTTTTTTAACCTTGCATTTGTACCTAACAAACATAATCATGCTTTTTCTTCATCCTGCCATTTTGAATTCTAATCTCATCCTCCAGCCTGCCCAATGTGCTTCTCATCATGTTGTTTGAAAATTTAAGAGATCTACTTTTTATTGCATTATCAAAGTTATCAAAGCAGGTGAATAGATTATTGAAGTCTAAATATCTCTTGTAAATAATGGTTTGAATGAACTGTGCCTGGAGCTCTGTAGGAAGGTCAGTGTGTGAGATCACATATGGGAGGAGAAAAAAATCAGAAGAGACATGACCTTCTAGCCTTTTTTTTGTATTTGCCAAACACGGAGCTCTTACCTCATTTACTGCTTGATCAATGTATACATGTGAAAAACAGCCCATGCATTCTCTAGCTCAAGTATGGTCCTTCCCATGTACCAGTTACACAGAAGCATTGAGTGTAGACCAAACCTTACTGGGGGAAGACCTAAAGTATCTTGAATCTGGCAGAACAGTTCTCAGAACCAAAGTGCAGTCTTAGTTTATTGACTTGTCAACGGCCTTGGACTCAGTGAGCTCTTCACAGGTGCCTTAGACATAGGTTCTTGAAATTCTAACTCCTCTTGCTGTAAAGTTGAGTTCTACACAGTTCAAAGTCATAATTTTGAACATGATGTGAACTGGCAGACGCTTCCCTCACCACAGATCTCACTCACTGTAAAATGGTCAAATGTGATGTGATGGCCAGAAAAGTCAAATTAGATCTCAAGTCTGCAACTTTGTAGACAGGCATTTAAAAGTCTAGACCTGCATATAAACTTGTGTTTATATACATATAGACTTGCATATGAGTCAAATCCTAGGCTAAGGCTTTGTATTGCTGCTTAGAAATTTTGCCAGAACAAAGTCTTTGCACTGAAACATATTGTCTCTGCTCATGACATTCTTTAACCCTTCATATAAGTTTTGATCTGTTAAATTTATTTTTTTTCTGTTTTTAATTCAATTGTATTACATGAAGAGGTACCCCAGAAGGATTTTACTTTTTCCTGCCAATAGATTTACCTAATGACACGGTGACCACAGCACAGTGTGTGGCAGATTGGCATTAAAGTGCAAGGTCTACTGAAAGATCTTTGCAAGTGTAGGGGTTAGTCAAGCCAGGGCCAACCCTTCAACTTCCATTCTGCCTGGAAAGGTGGAGTTAGATTCAATTCCCTGGACCTTTCATATCAGAGGAGCCCATGCCTATATCCCAAAGTTTTAAACACACAAATGTAGACTTGTAGGAAGCAAAACTGATGGAGAACTCAGGATTTGCATGCAGCCTCGATGTGTAGTTAACATGATTCATGCATATCAGAGACTTAGCATATGCAAAATAATAATTATCTTCTTTAAACTGGCACATACAAAGATAAGAACTGTCATTGTTCCAACATATTATGCAAATAGTTTTTACTATCTCCATATGAGATAGTAGATCTAGCAGTTTTTTCAAAAAATCTGTTCCAAAAAGTTTGATTTTAGGCATGCATTTTGGAAGTTTAGACAGTGTCTTTCCTTCATACCATGTTGAGGCACAGACCTTTTTTTTTTTGAGGGTACATAAAGTATGGCTCAATTTTAGTATTATAGTGCTAAGGATTATCTCTTTTTTCTTATTCCTTTCCCCCAAAAACTTTAACCAGACAAAATGCCAGAAAACACCACTAGATTTAAATTAGCTGACTGAAATACCTTAGAGAAAATAAAACCATAACAACCCATGCTACTGAAACCCCCCAAACCCAAAATATTTAGAGTGCCTTATTAGGAATTCCTTACCCTTCCAGAATATGTTTAATGATTTTTCATTTGCAGGTTCATGGATGACAGAAAACTTCATTTATTATATTCTTTTCCACTCCTTTTTATGCTTTCAAATTGTCTCTGCTGTGAATGACACTGGAAAACAAAGTGATATATCATCACCCTTGGAATTTTTGAAGATTAGTTCAGTTTACAGAAGAGAAAATCAATATTCTTTTTAATCATCCTGAGCTCGAGCTGGCATTTTATACAGCTCTTCAGCTGCTGAAAGGCAAAGTCTTGGGCTGTGAGAACACAATCACTTTAACAGTGTGTGTGTCTGTGCAGTACATAATGCCTCTGAGAAACAGCCAAGGTAGCATTATGACAGTTCTGAATGCAGTACAATTTCCTCACTTTAAAAAAATATCAAGACACATGCTTTCGTGGTGTGAAAAGTACAGATTAGGGATGTAAGAAAAGATAAGATGAACCTCAGGCTCACCTTTCCAAAAAAAAAAAAAAAAACCAAAAACAACCCACACTTTATGTGATTGAATATCTGACACAGAGTCAAAGTTGTAGTATTTGGCATCCTAGGTGAAAGGGACAGCCAGCGTTCTCCTTAGTGCTGCTGATGCCAAAAGATGCTTCCATTGAATTACAATAGAGAAGATAAAAACTGAAGTCAGGATATTTTCAGAACTGATCATTATCTGCTGTTACTTGAAGGTTGGATGCTCTTCCTTAGGCAATAATGACAGTATTCAGAAACAGACACACAAAACTGAGAATACACTTTTCTAAATATGAGCTGAGACAAGAATAGAGTCATGGAAGCCAAAATTAGCAAGGAAAGTATAAGGTTGCAAAGATGTGTCTCAGATAATTTCATTAAGGTAAAGGGCTGAAAGACTAGTAAAGCCAGTGTTAGCATTATTAATTAGAGACAGATCAAGTTCTAATGCCATTGTTCTGGGAAGGGAAAGACAAGGAGAGAGAAATGAGGGAGAAATGGATTCAGCATTCCTGGAGGTTTTCAAGCTGAGACTGGATGTGGCACTTAGTGCCATGGTCTAGTAACCATGGTAGGGTTGGACTCAGTCTTTGAGGTCTCTTCCAACCTGGTTGATTCTGTGATTCTATGATTCTATGAAAGACTGAAATAAGAGAGAAAAAAGTTTTCTTTCAAGAAATATCTATAGATTTAGAACCTGAACCTAAGATCATTTGTTTTCCAATTTGCTCAGTAGGACAAAGCATTGTAGAAAAACATTTTACTACCTTCTGGGTAATTTGTTTCTCGATTCCAGGGCATTTTAGCATCACAAAGCATTAAAATATACATATGTAAGTTCTGCAACCTTTGAAAGTCCTTCCCTCCCCTCTGGAGGAATACTGCAAATAGCCTTGACAAGTGAAATAGCTGGACATGGTTAGAGTGATGCTAACAGAGGGGGTTAACAGCTTGTGCGTGTACGAAATACTTGAAGTCAGATGGAAAGCCATTATTATGACCTTGTGCTGACCACATTCTATGAAGTGTTACATGATCAGGGACAGGGAAGTTGCTTAATGGAAGTTATATAGTAGCTAGATGTATCCTTGTCACACTTCATCTAAACTGATACATTGCAATGGTCCGCACTGCTCAGACCTGGCAATTACTGTCCAATTCCAATCTATTCCACACTGCCACTATAATGAAAAATAATTAGGAGCCTGAAAATGAGTTTTCACATGAAATGGTTTCAGTGCTTGGACACAATCGCCTTTGGCAGATGGCTTTGGGTTTGCTTTAATATAATAAAGACAGTTAATCATCTCTAAAGAGTGCACAGAATGAATAAACTTTTAACACTACTTTCTCCTCTGAAACTCTTATATTGATCAAATGCTTAATACCGAAGAGTTCATGTTTCTATGGGTGAGTGTTCTGAAATAGCTGATACCCAGGAATCTGCACACATTCTTATACACCCTGGAGAAGACCTGAATTAACCCAGGGGCCAATTTCTTGATATTGGAGTTTAGAAACTAATATCAAAGGAAAAAAGTATTGCTCTCTTAACTACGGTAAAAGTACAGATCTTTGGAATGTTTTCATGAACTCCAAGGGATTATAGCTTACTTGAATTGTGGGAAATAACCTGACAGAAGAGTAGCAACATTATTGATAATGTTCAGAAAACCTGTGTGCCTATTGTAGTCAGCACAGAAATTGATAAGAGTGGGAAACATTTCATCTGACTTCAGTTATCTCCAGTGCAGTTAGTCACTTTAGGCTCCCACTGTAGGCAAGGTAGAGAAATAGGCACATTTAAAGTGCAATTGGTATGACCTGTATGAGATGCCTAGTTTTGCTGGAGATGAATTACACACCAGAAGGCATATCAATTTCTCTTGCCTGAGTATAGCCCAGAGCGATTAGCTCGAATGTAGATGTCAATAGTGTTTAAAGTTAGATTCAATATATCTGCCTTGAATAACTGTTTGATTTTCATTAAACTATTTCCTAGGTTTTGTAGAACTTTTTCTGTATTTGTATTGAGTATGCAAGTTAAGAAAAACTGAAAGAAGTCTCATGTATATGATATAAAGCATATCAAATTGCAATCTGAATAGAAAAAGATGAATAGAATTCATTGCATCCCATGAACTCTGAATTTTGCACCTAAGTGGTTCTTCTGACAAACAAAAGAATCAACCAACCAAACAAACAATCAAAAAAAACCCCTGACAAACAAAAGAATCAACCAACCAACCAAACAATCAAAAAAACCTCAAACCCAAAACAGAAACAACAGCTAAAGACTTAGATCATACTTTTTCCCAAAGAACTTAAATAAAAGGGGCCAAAACTGTGGTGAAAGTTGTAGATGTGTAATTTTTAGTCACTTTCTTTGGAGGAGGGATTAGCTAAGTGGAAAGAGATGTGAACCACTAGAGGCACTGGAATAAATTGCCCAGGGAGGTGGTGCAGTCACCATCCCTGGAGGTGTTTCAGAGGTGTCTGATGTGGCACTGGAGGATCTGGTTTAGGGTTTAGAGGTTCCAGCAGTGTCAGGTTCAGGGTTGGACTTGATGATCTTAGAGGTCTCCTCCAACCTTGATGATTCTATGATTCTATGACTATGGGGAAAAGAATATAAAATGGACCAGTGTTACTGTTAGTGTATGATGAGGCTGTGGATGTAGAGAACAGATCAAGCAATAAGAACAATGACCATAGGAAAACCCAACAGTAAGGGAAGGATTCCAACCACCCCAGAGTCTTTATTTGGTCTGTTTCTACTCGA
>NW_008667465.1:26621-30864 GCF_000695815.1 Acanthisitta chloris | reverse complement strand
CCTTGCCCAGTACCCAGCCCCGCCTCGGTACCCTGTCTCTGCTCGGTACTCAGCCCCTGCCCTATCCCTGCTCAGCCCCTGCCCAGTCCCCTGTCCCTGCTCGGTGCTCAGTCCCTTCCTGACCCCTTCCCAGTTCCCGGTCCCTGTCGTGTCCCCCGGTCCCTGCTCGATCCCCAGCTCCTGCCCAACCCCTTCCCGGTCCCTGCTCAGTCCTTGCCCGGTCCTCGGTCTCTGCTCAGTGTCCAGTCCCTTCCCGACCCCTGCTCAGTTCCCGGTCCCTGCCCTGTCTCCTGTCCCAGCTCGGTCCCCAGCTCCTGCTCAACCCCTGCCCAGCTCCTGCCCGGTCCCCGGTCACTCCTCGGTGCCCGGTCCCTCCCCGACCCCTGTTCGGTCCTTGATCCCTGCACAGTCCCCGGTCCCTTCCCTGCCGCGTTCCCACGGAGCAGCTCCCGCTTTGGAGCTGGCGGATTGCATCCTTCTGAAAATGTCCCCCCACCCCCGAGATAGCAGTGTAAATGCATCAAATATAAAATAAAAAAAAAAAAAAAAAGATTTTGCGGAGAGCCTTTCCTCAATCATCTTTTCCCCCCTCCCGTTTCTGAGCAAATCCCGCACGCTGGTTAACTTACAAGGAATACATTCGCGGAGCCCGTTTGGGAAAGATCCGGCTCAGGAAATCGTGCAAAATTAAGAAAGGTTTCTCGGTGTCCGACCTGTGATTTCTCCCCCACCACCCTTGGTTTGCTTTTTGATCTCGAAAATAAGGTCTGGATAAAAATCACAACTTTTCGTGTCCGCGGACTCTGCTGAGCTGCCTCTGACTATCGGTTAGGGTGTGTGTAGTCACATACGTGCAAGAATGTATGTGTCGCTTCATTAATGCGAGTATATGCATACATGCACATCTTATCTATTGGCATAGAGGTATAAAAAGTCGTAAAAAACGTATCCGATTGTGAAAACAAGAAAAAGGAAAAAATTCATATTCAGATTGAGCTTAGCCTGAAATTGCAAAATAAAATATAAAAGATGGAAAAAAGAGAAATGTATCTGGTCCCTGAAAACCAGATTGTGTTTCTCTTCTATTTTCTGTTTTCCCCCCTCCTCGACATTTGTCCATTTTAATCGAATTATATTTAATTGGAGGTCTAAACAATCAAACTCTTGCCTTTAAGTTGCCTCATTCCAATCCCCAGATCATTTCTTTGATGTTTTAAATCGCATCAAACAGCTTTTCCACCAAAAAAAAAAGTTTAGAACTTGGCATCCTGAATACAAATATGCAAACAAATAAGCATTTAAACATTTACTCTTGGTTTCCCGTCTCTATACTTGTATGTGTTGCTGTATGTCTCTATTTCTGCCTAGATGCATATGTAGAGCTATATATGTATTATATAGACATGCCTGTACCTATATCCTAGAAGTATATTTAAATATACATATACTCTCTTACTCATATGCATATTATATACTCACCTCATAGATATCTTCATACTTGACATTTTCAACCAGTTTCCAGAGCATGATGGCAGGCTGTTCTCTAGGAGGTGAGTGCATTCATGTGAAGAGCAGATGTCTGGATTCTCAGTACTTCTCTGTCTGTAATGATCCATCTATAATTGGAAATGGGGGACAGACACCAAATCCGACGTTCCTCTTCCATCGCAACTTATATCTGTTGTCTGAAACAATAGGCTGCACTAGTCTACCTCAATCGGATAGTAAAAAACATTATCTGTTACATAGTTACATATAGCTATAGACATATATGTGACTAGATATAGACATATACACATATAGACACTTATATGCAGGCGTATAAAAAATATATATGCAGTTGCACATACCCAGACCTCCACATACATGCACATATACACACAGATATCACTGAACAGACAACTTTTCCCATGTATAGACACATTAATTTCCACATTTAGATATGCAAATTTTATATTCTTGCACATGTAGGCACATGTATACTACATGTTACATATGCATACAAACCTGGTCAGTTTATGTAGGAGTGTATTTAAATGCATATTTGTGTATCTAGATATACACTTCCACATATATATGTTGATAACGAGTGATTAAATTTATGTATTATGTAGTGTATATATCCACTATTTTAGTAGATAGATAGATAGATAGATAGACAGACAGACAGATAGATAGATAGAAATTAAATGAATATATTTTCCATCCTACCTATAATAAAATAAAGAATAAGTTGCCTCTGCATTAAGCAATTCATCATTTACAACGAGATATTACGCTTTTCCCCACATGCAATATGCTTTTATTTACATGTCCAGAAATTATCCTCTCATATGCAGTTAAACACCAAAACAGCGTCTCATCAAAGCACATTCAAGCAAGTCTAAAAGGAGTAAATTTCGATCAATTATTTCCATTGGAAAGCCTTATACTTCAGGCTTGGAGTGTATATTTTATAACTTGGAAACACTTTATCTAGGAAAAAAAAAAAGGGGAAAAAAAAAGGTGTTTAGCAAACCCTTCTCTCCACACATTTAATTAGCGACTAGTACTTTCAGAAAACGATTAAAAACTGTTGGATTTGTGCATTTCCTGGCTAGCCCTTGGTTTGGAAGGGGAGAGGAGGAGTTGGACCAGTTTTAACCTTTATTTTTTTTCCCCAGGCAAACCTTCCTTTGCGTTGTCCGATTTTTTTACCACGTTGTACGGCAAAGAGCAGACCTATTCTGCAGGCAGCAGAGCCCATCTCTGCCTTTGAAAGGAAACAATCGAGCTTTGCAGTGAGCTGGTGCACCAAGAGGGGAAAAAAATATGGGGATAAAAGAGACACAGAGTCAGAGAGACAGAGAGAAAGAAGGTGTTCCTAAATTCAAGGTCCTGTCTCTGGAAATTTCAGGCTCTGCCTATAAGGTTCCTACAAATCTTTGTTAGTCTACATGGGGTCCTATGGGAAAGAGCAGTGTCCTTTGTACTTTCAAAGGTCCTACAGGTAAAGACGCTTATATATATATAATCTCGAAAACGAAGAGTACTTCATCAGGAGACACATTTGCTGGTGTGTGGTTGGCTAGTGAGGAGGGTGGGCTTTGCTTTTTTCTGTTCGCCTCGGCCTCAAATGAAGGCAGAAAGTATAAATTCATCCTTTTTTCCTTGAGCCTCTACACCCCCACCCCTCACCCCTCCCCATTTCGCAGTGTACATCTTCTTCTAAAACCTCAACCCACAAAAGGCAAGAGGCAAATAGCAGCCAGATATTAGAGCAGGAGCTGGACAACGGTCTTGCTGGAAGTTGTTAATTCATATACGAGTTTTTTTCTCAGCACAGTCAGAGCTACACTGAGGAGGAGGAGAAAAGGGACACATCTTTGAGTGGGTTGGACTGATCATTTCAGCTGAAGCAATAGAGTAGAAAATGCTGAAAAAGGAGAAAGGATGTGTGCTGTTTGCACGTGCATGTGCTGAGATACCCATGCAGCCACCCTTATACACCTATAGATGTGAATGATCCTCTTAGAAAAATACCAAGCTCATAAAGGAACAGTTTGCCATCACTTTTGTTAAAGTCTTTGAGTCATGAAGGCTGGCACAGGGCAGAGTGAATGTGCTTCGTGACGGCTAATGCTTTGCAATTTCGTGGCACCCTGAATTAAATATGTTCTGCGTGCTGGGGGAGGGGAGACGAGGAGAGGAAGAAAAAAAAAAAGCTAAAATAGACTTGACTTCCACTGGCTCTTTGCTAACAAGATGGTATAGACAGTAAATTCTGACTTTCAAATGCCACTATTAGAACATTTTACTTGCGCTTGCAAAACATGATCAAGTGATCATGTGGAAAATGGAATTGGACAAAGGTTCTCCGCAGCTTTTTTGCGCTTGTTTTGCACTCCCTACCCCAGTAGTTGCCTTCAGTCTAAGTCAGCAATTACAAACAGCAACACTTGCACAACTTATACCAAAAATGTACAATAACCCCTTGGTCCAAAATACAAGACATGTACTCAGAACTGACCATTACAACTTATACATTCAAAATTAAATAAATAAAAGGGGAAACCCAGCCGTCTCCCGGCACTCTGAGGCATGCTTTTCCAATCTCTCCCAACGAAAATCCCCGATTTTTTCGACGGTGAGCTGGGCAGGGGCACTGCAGCCTCAGCTTGGCAGTTGCGATGGCAAAGGAATATTTTTCTTTCTTTCTTTTTTTTTTTTATTTTTAAAGGTACCTTCGCATCTAGCCCTGCCC
>NW_008667465.1:462-26379 GCF_000695815.1 Acanthisitta chloris | reverse complement strand
CTTTTTTTTTTATTTTTAAAGATACCTTCGCATCTAGCCCTGCCCACGCTAGAGGAAGCCCCCCCACTCCCCCCGCGCCGTTCCATCCCTGGCAATGCGGGCGATGGCCCCGCGGGAGCGGGAGCGCCGGAGCGCGTTGAGCGGGATAGCGGCGCCCTCTGATGGGAGATCCCTTCCAGCTGCAGCTCCTACGGAAACCTGCTGCCCCCCCGCCCCTTGTATCATGGAATGGTTTGGGTTGGAAGGAACTTTAAACACCATCTAGTTCCAATTCCCCTGCCATGGGCAGGGACCCCTTCCACCAGACCAGGTTGCTTCAAGCCCCGTCCGACCTGGCCTTGATCAGGAGCATCCACAGAGTCTCTGAGCGACCTGTGCCAGTGTCTCACCACCCTCAGAGGGAAGAATTTCTTCCTAAAATCTAATCGAAACCTTCTCTCTTTCACTGTGAAGTCATTCTCCCTTGTCTTGTCACTCCATGCCCTTGTCCAAAGTCTCTCTCCAGCTCTATTGGAGCCCCTTTAGGCACTGGAAGTAGCTTTAAGGTCTCCTTGGAGCCTTCTCTTCTCCTGGCTGAACACCCCCAACTCTCTCAGCCTGTCTCCATAGTAGAGGAGTTCCAGCCCTCACAGCACCTTTGTGGCCTTCTCTGGACTCACTCCAAGAGGTCCACACCCATAGCTGGGAGTTACAAACAGCCAAACACTTCCTCTGCTAAAAATGATGCTGGTATCAGTGTTTCCCCCATTAGGATAAAGCTGCAGTATCTTACTCACACTGATTTTTAATTAACAGGCCACTCAGTATTTGAACCTCTACCCTATAATTAGAATAAATCTTTTATACCCCACTATTAAATACAGTGAGCATTGCTCACTGTTAGAATGGTGAAAGTACAGTCTTGGTCGAATATTCCAATCATCCCAATGAGGTATCTGTTAATAGCCCTGGGAGGGAGAGGACCTGCAATAATGTGATGGCCCCTAGTCAAGGTCCTGCTTCAGAAAGGGTCTTTCAAACCTGCTCTGCCTTGCAAATCCAGGGTGGATTCCTATAAATAAAAAATTACCTCCCTTCAATATCCAACTCCCTGCAAATCCGTATTTTTTGCTGGAGTCTAAAACAAATCCGTTTATCCCAGCGCCCTCTGCTGCTCGCTGCTCTCATGTAAAGGCAGGTTTACAAGTTCTAGCAAAATCCAGTTTTTTTGGATGTTTGGTACCTTTTCCTGCAAACTATTTTTTTTTCCTGACCCTTTTATTCCATATGTTCTCACATGTGTTTCAGAATTCAATATTTTATATCAAAAATCTTTAGAATTTAATTCATGGGAGAAAACCACGTAACATTGCAGGTGCCTCAAAATGTAGCTTAGGGACTGGTTGCCTACTTATTAATAGAGTTACAAAATCATTGTTTTGGTGAGCATTTTTTACCTTTTCTTTGTGAATAATACCAAGACCCTTCTCTTAAAAATCCATCTCCCTATATTGTTTGCTGGAATATCTGGTTTTCCTGTCACATTTGTAGACATAACCAGGGTTTTACTTAGAATCATACAATACAATAGAATAGGCTCATAGAAAAATTTGGGTTGAAAGGTGAATTTAAAGGTCATCTAGTCCAACCCCCTGCAATGGGCAGGGACTTTCCACCAGAGCAGGTTGCTCACAGCCCCATCCAGCCTGACCTTGAACATTTCCAGGGATGGGGCATCCACCACTTGTCTGGGTAACTTGTGCCCACTGTCTCACCATCCTAATTGTAAAATTCCTTCCTTATATTTAGTCTGAATTTTTCTTTTTATTTTTTTCAGTTTAAAACCATGAGCCCTTGTTCTATCATTAGAATGACAGAACATGCTAAAAATTCTGTCCCCATCATTTTATATTTTCTCAAATCCACCAGTGCTCATTCCTCAAGGAGGAGCATCATCAGACCCAACAGCAAGAAAGATGCCAGGAGAAGTTTTTATGAGGCCAGGAAAACTCAGTCACACATGTTGAGCCCTTAGGGACAGGCCCAAACTGTTTGCCACATTTAACAACCCTGTGGGGAAGAGTCTGTGGGTTTCCTATTAGTGGTGACCTCCTTAGGACACCCTTTGCTTCAGCCCCTCTCAGACTGTTCCTGAAAACAGGATCAGGGTGAAAGAGTCACCTCTGGGCATCAGGACTCACCTCCCAGTGTCCTGGGGCTGACAACCTCTCCATGCTACTTCTTGCAGCCAGGGAGAACAGGGCAAAGACAGTAACTTCATCTGAAATATCTTTCCTGAAAAGGGCTCTGAGACATCTAAGTATCCATGTGGAGCAGTAGTCAGGCTAGAAAGGGCTCATGTGACCATTTCAACCATCAGTACTAGTGACCTGTGTAAACAAGGAACAGGAATATCTTTCAAAGACTTTCAGACTCTTCCCTGTGATCCCTGACAATTTATAGCAGAGGAAGAGAGTAAAACACTCTGTACTAGAGAAACTCAGTAATGAATGATCATTACAAGAATCACAAATCAGAAATCCCACCAGCTGACTCTTTCTTTGTATCTCTCCCATTTTTAGGACCGTGTTTATAATGATGTTTGGCAAACTCAAGAAATGCTTTAGTTAACTTCTTGCTAGGAAGGCCTGGGTCCCATTAGCAAGTAGTTTTGTTTTAAGACATTTGGTCAGTTTTCTGAAGAACATTTCTGTTGCCCTTGTTTCCCCTCTGTATCTGGGTCTCTTGAAATGGTGAGGAATTGCAGGGGACGAAAAGACAGCAAGGAGTTTAGGACAATCAGAGACAACCCTGTGGAAATGCCTGTCTTTACTTCACAGAGACACTGAAGATATCCTTGGTAAATATTTCCAGCTGAGAGAGAGAACACTTTGCTGTTTAATTTTGGCAGCAACTGTGAAATCATCAAATGACTGGTAAATTGCAGAGAGGAGGAAACTTAAATGAAGTGAGTAGGTGGGTAGAGAAGGCATTTTAAAGCAGCATCACAGTAATTTGGTAATTTTCCTGTTTTTTTAGGATAAGAGTATTCTCAAATCTGAAGAAGCAGATAGGTACAAATTAAAGCATATGTGCCAAACATCAGAGTTTGTTTTGAGATAGTAATAACAAATACCTACTTATAGCCAGTAAAGCCACCTTGATACAGTTTGAAAGATGGTCAGTCATGTTAACAAGAACCCCATTCCCATGCCTGGTCAGATGTTGGAATAGTTTGCCCAGGGAGGTGGTGGAGTCACCATCCCTGGAAGTGTTTAAGAGGCATCTGGATCTGACACTGGAGAATATTGTTTAGGGTTTAGGTGTTACAGCAGAGTAGCAGGTTAACAGCTGGACTCGATGATCTTAGAGGTCTCCTCCAACCTTGGTCATTCTATGATTCTATGATATTTGGAGAAACAATTATATTTTTGCACTTCACAGAATCATTTATGTTGGAAAAGTCCTTTGAGTCCAACCACTAAGCCAGCAGTAAACCATGTCACTGAGTGTCACATCTACATGTCTTTTAAACACCTCCAGAGATGGTGACTCCACCATTGTCCTGGACAGACTGACCTCCCACCTCACTACGTTCTCTTTTCAGATTGTGGTAGAGATCCGTAGGCACCCACTTGAGCCTCATTTTCTCCAGGCTTAACAACCACAGTCCCTTGCCCTTCTCTGGACACCCTCCAAATCCTCAATGTCTTTCTTCTAGCAAGGGGCTCTAAACTGAAAACACTGATTCGTCTAATAGTGACAAAAAAAAGCTTGGATGTCACTCATCTGTCTGTGGTATTCCCTTCCCTTCCCTTCCCTTCCCTTCCCTTCAGAAATCAGTGAAAAGAAATGTTTCTTGCTGCTCAATTTTCCTATTCATCAGCAGTTCATAGGATCCTGCACAGGTTTGGCTCATACCAGCAATTTCAGGCATCTCAAAGGCATAGTTTGGGTTCAGCAAAGACCAGACACTATTTCCAGGAATCTGAAAGGATATGACCACCTCCCTTCCCTTCCCTTCCCTTCCCTTCAGAAATCAGTGAAAAGAAATGTTTCTTGCTGCTCAATTTTCCTATTCATCAGCAGTTCATAGGATCCTGCACAGGTTTGGCTCATACCAGCAATTTCAGGCATCTCAAAGGCATAGTTTGGGTTCAGCAAAGACCAGACACTATTTCCAGGAATCTGAAAGGATATGACCACCTCTGTTTAGAGTCCCTTAAAGTTTAGTAATATGGATATGCGATACTTTGTGCTAGTTAAGTCATGGCACATAATCCAAATATGGTCTAAAAAATTAGGCACAAATTTGTTTGAATTAGGCTAATTGCAATCTCACTGCTTTCCATGCAATATTCATTCTAGTGATAGAACATGATATTAATATTAATTTAAACATGACATTTGGAGTTGTAATCCTAAGGTAATTGTGTATCATTGCTTTCATTATTATAAATGCAGTAGCACAATAAAAATCAATGTTTCCTGCCTAAAAGGCATAGGAATGAGCAAGTGTAAATGAAACATTTTTAATAGCACCAAAATTAAACATTTTGCTCTCCAGTATTAAAATGAGAAAGTTGAAAATTCAAATTTTAGCCTTTCTCCCACTCCTAGTTTTGAAATGAACATCTAGTGATTTGATTTGGCTACCAGAAGAGAATTTAAAATGCAAAAATGTTCAAGAACCTGCACTTTGATAACCAAATTTGATTACGGATTTTCAGAATACCTTCCTAAAAATGTAACAACAGTGCTCCTTAAAAAACAATTCACAGAATCACTGCTTACTTTTGACATATTGGTCTTTGTTATTGAAGTTCATATTGGTAATATTTTTTTCTTAAACAAGGTAATTACAAACTTTAGCCTACCTTTTTTTTTTCCCTCAGGGGGCCTTAGACTGGGTTTTCTCACATGTTGGAATCACAAGAGCAGTTTCACAGTTCCCTGAGTGACCAACCTTGTTTCAGGTTTATTTTTTACAATCCCTGATAACTACAGTTGTTTCT
This sequence comes from Acanthisitta chloris, assembly GCF_000695815.1. NCBI lineage: Eukaryota > Metazoa > Chordata > Aves > Passeriformes > Acanthisittidae > Acanthisitta > Acanthisitta chloris. The sequence continues at coordinate 21,385 of NW_008667465.1, read as the reverse complement.
AAGTTCATGATGAATCTGTTAAACCTCAATGAAAACATAAAACATAAATATCTTTTAAAGCACCTGGGATGTAAATGAAGGACCGGAATTCACAAGAACAATTCCCTTTCCCAACTTGTATTGCTCCCATGTGCATGACCTTGGTCCACAACTGTTTCTTTACTGAAGTGGCATTTTGACTTACTTTGCTCCTTGTTAATCATCAGTCAGAATCATAGAATCACAGAATCACAGAATGGTTTGGATTGGAAGGGACCTTAATGAACATCTAATTCCAATCCCCTGCCATGGGCACGGACACCTTTCACTAGGCCAGATTGCTCCAAGCCACAACCAACCTAACCTTATGACACAATCAATCAATAGGAACTTGATCACATCCTAGAGGTGTGAACATCAGGAAATTGCTTAGCTGACAAAAAATAAAAGGGATCAATGTTGCAGCAGCAAGAACAGCACACAGCAAAGTTCCCCATTGTGTCAAAATCCCTTATGCCATGTAGGATCTCTTGTGCAAATGAAGGGTCTTGTTTGGTCTTGTCCTCTAGGGGTTTCCATTTGTGCATCCTCTGAGTATGCAATTAGTATAAAGTAGAGCAGCCAGTCTATTTTGTGCGAGTCATGAAAATAGCCAAGATAGACCAGGAACTGGGTGATAGTCAGAGCTTTATAGAAACAAAAGCTGCAATTGCTTAGTTTATCTAACTTCTGCAGAATATGAGCCAGAAAATCTTCACAAAGTAACTGCTGGATGAGTTACAGTGTACCTGTAGAAGCACTAATAATAACACTATCTTGCTTTTACTTTTCAAGGCCATGGATGTAAAATCTTTGCCTAACTTAGACAATTCTTCCTTTCTTAATCACTATATCTGATAAAGATACAAATCTGTTTTCCGCTATGGGTCTTGTTGAAGCTGAATCTTAAACCAGTAAATTATTCTGGTTAGGTGTACCTGTTAACCTTTCTCAGTTCTCTGTACCACCTTGTTATTAAGAAGAATAAATTAAGCTTTTTTTGTCTTTCATTATAAGGTAGATTGTCTTATACTTCATAGAATTACAGAACGGTTGAAGTTGGAAGGGACCTCTGGGGGTCATCTGGTCCAGCCCCCCTACTCAAGCAGGACAGTCTAGATGCCCAGGACCATGTCTAGATGACTTCTGAATATATTCAGGGAGGGAAGCTCCACAAACTTCCTGCACAATCTGTGCCAGTACTCAGTCACCTTCACAGTAAAAAAGTGTTCCTTGATGGTCAGAGGAGCCTCTTATGTTTCAGTGAGTCCTCTTTGCATCAGGGATTTATGTGCATCGATAAAATCCCCCTGAGCCTTCTCGTCTCGAGGCTAAACTGTCACAGCTTTCTCAGCCTTTCCCCATAAGAGATGCTCCAGCATTTTAATCATCTCAGTGGTCCTTTATTGGACTCTCTTCAGTCTGTCCATGTGTCTTGTCCTGAGGAGCCTAGAACAAAACACAGTACTCCAGGTGTGACCTCACCAGTGCTGAGTAAAGAGCAATGGTCACATCCCACCTGCTTCCAACAATCCCAGTTCAGACCAGAATAGCATTTTACCACCTTTGTGGGAAGGACATATTGTTGGCTCATGTTCAATTTTGTGTCCACCAGACCCCCAGGTCATTTTCTGTAAAGATTCAGGCAATGCTTTGGTGTGATGTTGCTTCACTTTATTCAGTTCACCAACAGCTTTATGAAAGGGACATATCAGAAAGAAGATTAATATTCTATGTGCCATTGCTTCACATCTGTGACAGATGAAACATGGCCTTTTTTAGTAAGTATATTACATCCTTTTGTTCAGTTAGACACAAGACACTCTTGGCCTTTTGCCCTCAAGTTCAAGATCATACATGGTGAATTGTCTCCCACAACAAAAAATTCCCTTCAGAGTTGTTTTCCAGAGCAGACTCCACCATCTCCTGGGGAAAAAAATAAGCATTTTCTTCTTAGATATATAAATTAATTTTTAATCTGTTAATAAGTTGTTTACTGATATCCAGCTTGTTGTACAATCCAGATCATGGTACATTTTTCCCCTTCATCTGTTTTCCCACAATCTTTCATCCACTAACAAATGTTACAATCAATGATATTATATAATCTAATTGATGAGAATATAAAGTAATCATAGAATAATAGACTCTCCTGAATTGGAAGGGTCCCACAAAGGCCACCGAGTCCAACTCCTGGCATTGCACAGGACAGCCCCAAGAATCACACCCTGTGCCTGAGAGCATTGTCCAAACACTCCTTGAACTCTGTCAGGCTTGGTGCTGTGACCACTTCCCTAGGGAGCCAGTGCCCAACCACCTCGTGGGGGAAGAACCTCTCCCTAATATCCAGTCTAAACCTCCCCTGACACAGCGTCATGCTATTCTCTTGGGTTCTGTCACTACTCTCCAGAGAGGAGATCATTGCCTGCGCCTCTCCTTCCCTTTGTGAGGAAGCTGTAGACAGCTATGAGGTATTTAACATCAGGGCAAGAAGTGAAACCTCAAACTCTATCAGGAATTTACGTGTTTAGTCATTATTCTCTCTTCTTCAACCATTTCAGGTTCAAGTAGAAAGCTTTAGATTCATTTAATGCGTTTAGCATTTTGATTAATTGTTATAATTGTAGCCAACATCCCTGTGGTTGCAAGTTAAATGTGCTCTAGAATTCAATCAAATTTGTCATCTCATTAAAAAGGAGAAAAACAAGTTCTTTCAACAGCATTTGTTTTCTGTAAACCCATATTGATTAGTATTAATTATATTACCCTCCTTTAATTTTTTTATTTATTAAGTCCTCAGTCCGATAATTCATTAGTGGGAACAGAACTGATGCCAGATTGTTAAGCATCTAATTATGTGACTTTTTTTTCTGTTCGTATTTTAAAAATTTTAGCACCAAATTAGCTTCGATTCTTCACCAAGTTATATAAACCCCAATATTTATTTTCTAAACAGCTGATCAATTCTTTGAAGGCCCCTCAAATTGTCATATTTTAAGATATTGGGCAACTCCAGATGAAGTTATTCCTTTGTTCTTATCCATAACACTTGTTTTCTTCTTCTGAGGCATTAGTAATAGTCATTGTGAAGGACAGGTTACAGAACCTGCTGGGCTGGTTTGAGACAACTGCACGGGTCTCACAACTGCTGTTAAAACCTTCCCTCGCACTCATATGCTTAGAAACAAATCTGGACACATTTCAAAATGAAAATAATGCAGAACAAACATGACATTTTTTCTTTCATCCTTGAAATTTTGTGAACCTAGAAGCAGTGGTTTTCTGTGATTTCAAATGGAGTACTGAAAAGAAACAGGTGTTGGATGTATGAAAAAAAGAAACACCTGAGAAAGACTGTGAAATATTTGCACTCCTTGTGCCACCTTGTCCCCTCAGTAAGGGTATGAAGTTAGAACAATTATTTATACTGATCTGGCACATTCTCTGCAGAGCAGAAACTGAAATACAGGAAAAAAAAACAAACCTTGTGAAAACTCTGTATGAATAATACACACCTCTAAAATCTATTACTAATACACATAGAAATTTGTTGATCAGTGATTATATATGGTTTCCTGTGAAACCATATATACAAAAATATAGAAGTATATACAAATTCAATTTGTATTATATCAATATCAATATCATGAAGTGGCACTTCTACTCATTTTTTTGAGTACTTCCAGTGTTGGTGACTCCATCACTTGCCTGGACAGACTGTTCCAGTGCTTGACTGCTATTTCAGTGAAGAAATTTCTCCAAATAGCCAACCTGAAAATCCCCTGACACAATCCCCTGCATGGGGCTGCACCTGACAACAAGCAATAGAACAGGAGGAAACATCCTCAAGTTGTGTCAGGTGATTTTCAGGTTGGCTATTAGGAAACACTTCTTCACTGAAAGAGTAGTCAAGCGTTGGAACAGTCTGCCCAGGCAAGTGGTGGAATCACCATCCCTGAAAGTGCTCAAAAAATGAGTAGAAGTGCCACTTCAGGACACTGTTTAGTGGGCATGATGGTATTTGGTCACAGGTTGGACTTGATGATTTTGAAAGTCTTTTCCAACCCTAAGATTCTAAGATTCTGTTATTCTATGATTTTTGTTACCATTGTTATTTTTGAGAATGGGAATTTGAGGGGATCTTGAAAGAAACAGCTTGAACATTACCCTGAAATCTCTACAAATCTTCCACACTCTTCTAATGCTAGAAGAGGTCCTAGAAAAGTTTTGGCTTGGAATAACTAGAAGTCTCCCAAGCATGGGGAAAAAGGAGTAGCAAATGTCAGAGACCTTTCCTATTGTGCAATCTGGATGCAACCACCTCTTTTGAAGGGAAAATGCCATTCTGTATGGCTCTTCAGACTTCATATTTATGAGGAATGCAAGAAGAAGTCATAGAGAATAAGGGAAAAAACATTGCTAATAAAAAGCTTTCTTAGGAATTAATCCTGGTCCTATTGAAGTCCATAGGAATTTTGTTATTGACTCAAGTAAAGGCTGAATAGGGTCATTAAGATAGCCCCAAGGAGTACCAGAAATCAAAGATGTAGTGTGATAATGACAAATAAAAGAAAGTATCACTCTTTTGGGGTATTCTGTAACTGGGTGAAAGCAAGGAACTAAAAGGGTCTCTTCAAACTGATATTTAGAGGCGATAAAAGCAAGCCGATAGTTCTCCATGGTAAATAATAGATATGCTTTATATAATAATCTTTAAATATTATTTAGTGAATCAGAATTCTGTTTCTCTTTGCAAAAATTATTAGAGTGCCACTAAAATGAGAAAAAATCTTTAGCATTTTTTAATTTAAAACCACTAACTGTGGTCTTCCTATTAGTAATACTAATAATAGCAGGAAGGATGATGACAATGATGATGATAATGATGACTATTTTTATTTAGACTAGTCTGTTAAATTGATCATCTTGCTTGGCAACCACCACCATCATTTCAATTATATGCACATTTAGTTTGTGTGTGAGGTGGAACTTTTTACTTTGATCCTGGGATCATTCAATAACTACAGTTGATGCAGTCTTTCACATGGACACCTTGGAGCCTGGGGATGTTCACCTCATTGAGGTTTCCTCTGATTCTGAGAAGACTCCCTGAATATGGGGCTCACAGATATGACATAGGAGCTATAGGACATCCAGATTATAATTCTGTAATGCTTTTTTTAAACATTTTAAAATGAAAAAGATATGTTCAGCTTACTCCAAAAGCTAATGAGTGATTGACTTCTTCTGGCTTTAACTCCATCTTTGGCACTCTTACCATATGTTCGTATTTGATAGTTGCAGTGGCACATTTGTCCGATCTAAATTACATACATATATTTTATGGAATGTTTTTAATGAGTTTCCTGAGGGCAGGTTGTCTTTACTGCACTTTGCACAAAGTTTGACACTATCTGTGTGTCAGAAGTGACTGATAGCAACATTTTATGTCATGCAACATAATCATCTAGTCGAAAGGAGAAAGTAAGTGGCAAGAAGCTACTTAGGAAAGCTGAGATTACAGAATTCTGAAAGAGGTTACCCAGAAGTTACTAATAGCAGCTGAAATTGGATAGCCAAAATCCATCTTCTACCATTCTAATTGAATGAGTAATGAATAGAATTCAACTAAAGTTTTGGCAAGCAATTGACAAGAAAATGTGAACAGAACTGCAAACATATGTGCCAATAAATGCAGACTGAAATATGCTTGTTGCCCCAAATGCTATTTTTGTTGCTTGATAGCTGGAATTGCATCATTTGTTCCCACTGCCTGTGTGTCTTGCAGAAGATACCACAAGACAGGAACCCACTACATCCTTGGTTATCTGGCAGAAACCTCTTTTCAGCACAGGCTAGGGATCATTCCCTGCTTGGTTTGTGGCTGAAGTTTAATTGTACAGATATGGTCATATCATGACAGTTGGCCTCAGGACCAGAGACTAGTCTAAGCACTGTTTAGAGCACTATTGAAAAAAAGCCACCACAACCCCCCCAATGAACTAGCAAACCAAATGATTCAGAACTTCATCTGTGACTGCTTGGTTTCCCACTGGTGTTGTTTTGTTATGAGCCTCTTGGTTGTCATGAGGAATATTCTTCATATGCAAATGCTTGCTTGTCTAAGCAATGACCATTTTTGAGGTGATTTGATTCTTTTTTTTCCTCTCAAGGCGACAACCTTGAGTCTAACTAAGCAGGTTAATAACAGTGAGTAACCTGGAGCAGAGGCTCTTAACACCAGCAAAACAACTGAAAACACTCTCCAGTCTGTTGGATGAATTAACCAGAAAAACTAGATATAAGGTTGAAAAACTTCCAGATAAGGTTGCCACTGCTCTTTCTTCAAGAGCATCAATTCAGTTCTGAGCTGAATTAATGGTGGTTAGAATTTTCTCTTATTTACTTTTAAACTTTTCTCCTTTCTACTTAAAAGTTAGGTATTTAGTCAAACTAGGCTTCCTCTACAGTCAAAGGAGCTGTTCTAATCAACCAGTCTAAACTGATCCCTGACTTCTATGTTTAAAACCTATGCAAAACTGTGGTTTTGTTTAGGCACTCAGTGAAAGGCAAATTGAAAGGCAGATTAGAAATAGTTAAAAACTAATGGTGTAACAATGAAAAGTAAGAGAAGGCAGGTGGTATCTCTCCCTTCATTTTGCTACAAAATAACAAGACTCCATCCACAGAAGCTTCTGCTGCTGTCACAGTGTACTTTGCTCATTAATCAGGCAGGAAGATTTTTTGTTTACTCAAACCACTTGATGCATCTCAAGCATTATATCCTTCTGATGTAGTTTGCAAAAGCCAACAGCATTTCTAGTTACAGTTTTAATTGATAGGAGTAAGGGGAGAGAAACATCATCATAACTTCTTTCAATCTGATTCAAAATTTTTACTTAAGTTGCTTTCCTCATACACCTTTCCCTAGCTCATTGTGCAAGATTTTTGTGTGGTGAATAAAGGGTTGGTTGCTCATATTCAATTTTTATTTTCACATCATAGGCAATTTACAAGAGAAAGTTTTTCCCACTAATTTCCCAGATCCAAATTTAACAAATAAGGAGCAAATACCTTGGCATACTTCCAGCAGTTTATTCACAGAGCATCCAGTTTCGCTAATATGCTATCTACTGACCATTCCTTATTTTCTGTGTAGTTTTATTACTGGCTTCACACTGCATATTAATTGGCAAAGGCTCAGTGCTTTGATAACACCTTAATTTAACTGGCCATAATGATGGCCCAGAGTGGTTCATTAATATTTGTGTTAAATGCATTAATGAATAAAACCTCCCATATGTGAAAGATGGATAGCTCTGTCTGATAGCAGTAATGGGACTCATCCTCTTGCCATTACTTGTCCAGTGTAAGACTTTAGATCATAGAATCACAGAATCATTAAGGCTGTTTAAGGTCTTTAAGATCATCCTGTCTAACTGTCAATCCAGTGCCAGCACCATGTTCACCATCAAATCATGTCCTTCACTGCTATATCCACATGTTTTTGAATACTTCCAGATATGATTATTCCACCATTTCCCAGGGCAGCCTGCAGCCTGTTCCAGTGATTTACAACCCTTTCTGTGAAGAATTTTTTTCCTAATATCTAATCTAAATCTCCCCTGGTGCAACTTGAGGCCATTTCCTCTCATTCTTGTTACCTGGGAGAAGAGACTGATACCTCACTACAACTTTCTTTCAGGTAGCTGTAGAGAGCAATATGGTCTCCCCTCAGCCAGCTTTTCTCCAGGCTGAACAACCTCAGCTCTTATGTGTGGGCCACTGAAGCAAAATGTTGCTACTGTGCATGTAGACAGCATGTATAGACTGTAGCATACATATATTCTTGCTGAGAGATATTTAGCACTATTTCAGGTTTCCTTGAGAATCCAAGACACACACAAGGGATTGACAGATATAATGAGCTGTAAGACCTCGATCCTTCTGGAGAAGTAGTGGGAAGCCAAACAGATAGACAGGGTTATCCTCCAGATCTTGACATTTTGAGTTTCTTGAGGAACTGCATCTATATATCACTAATTCAAATATCTTTCAATAAAAAAAAATATCCTAGATAAACTTTGCCCAGAGCATAATGCCCTTTCCATTAAGGCTTGAAGTTTCCCTTAATTTCTTATTCATGTTTTTCTATGGGAAGGTGTACCTGAACAGCAGTTAAGAGGTTAGACATTTTGTTCAGTTAGACTTTTGGAGACTACCTAGAAATTAAAGTGTACTTTTCTGCCAAATATTTACACTCCACCTTTATAACATAAGCGAGAGCTCTGCTGTTGAACACAGAATAATGTTACCATACATACTCCAACAGTTCTGCTAATTTTATAGATTTGATCCCTTTTTTTTTTTTTTTTTTTTTTTTTCCTGGTAATTTACTCGGAATGCAAAGTTGCCCAAGCTCTCTATATGCAGTTTCCATGTAAAATCTGACAGGGATTTTTTTTCCTATTGCTTTTTCCTTTTCATCTTCTTGTATGTTGCAGTGTCTGCAAGTTAGAGGCTACTTGTGTACATTGATATGCATTTTGGCTCTGCACATCTGCAAATCTCAGTGGGATTTTTTGCTTTTGTTTTAATGGAGTGAGTGGAAAATTTACACCAAAGTGAGAAGAGATAGAAGAGGCAACCTCTTATGTGACTGCATTTAAAATACTGATGTATTTGTCACAATTTCCTCTGAGTTTGGAGAACAGCACACACAGAATTGATTTAAGAATTCACTGTAACACCTGACAAATTGTATTTTCCAGAACATTAGAGGGGTAATATTAACTATTGAGACCTAAATTTGTTAGGGAACTGATGTAGGGGCTGTATAAACCAAGGTCAAATATGTGAAAACTTCCTATCAACCCATTCCTTTTTCACCAGAAACCTTTCTGAAATTGCTGCTGTTGCAGCTTTGCTCTTAGTGTGTTGTCTAGAAATACTTATAAAGCCATTTCTGCAAGAAGCAGTGCAACAGTACAGAAAGAAGGGGTGCTATTAGGTTCCCAAACAGTTTTGAAACTGAGTATGTCTTGGAAATTGCTTTTAAAAAACCATTTTTTTCCTTTTACTTTTCAGTAAAGCTTTTCAGATTCATTTGTTTTGGAAAGTTTGGCCAAACACCTGAACTAGAGCTGCTTTAAGTCATACCTGAAAGAGGATACAATTTACATATGAAGGCTTTTTTTTTTTGACTCTCATTGTTTCTGCCTGGGAAGAGTCAAACTTTGTGCCATATCGTTGAGATCAAATCTAGAGTAGATGCACTGGAAGTTAACCCACGCCCTTGCCTGAATTAGGCCTTGGAAATAAACTGCTGTAAGCTTTCAGGGAGAAGATTAAATAATTAGTTTAAGACTGTGGAGATGAGGATTTCATTGCCAGCATTGTCACAGCCTTTCCATGCAATCATGGGCATGGCATTTCTGAAGACATACATGTCAATTTACTCTGGTCAAGGAAATATTAAATATCAATGGCTAGCAAGTTTTCCAGGTTGTGTCCATTGCCAATGATTGGGATAAGAATTCCTACCACTTTTCTCCTGTCATCAATTGAAAGAGGCTAATCTAATATAAGTCATTTAAACTAGTTTGGATTCCTGCTTCAGGACAGGACAAATTATGTCTTTCTCTTGATACAACAACCATTGAATCTAGTTAACATGTTCTAGATGAGAGAATTATTTCATATAGCCACATTTAGGTGGTATAAATCCCAACTTTAATCTCTGTATATTCTGATTTCCTTCCTTAATATGGGAACAATATTAACGTTGTTTCTCTGCTTTGTGTGTCTTACCTGTTGGATAGAAGTTCTAGGTCCTCTAATATCATAGATGTGATTCCTAATCAGTTTTGATTATCTTTATTCAGAGATGGAAATTATTTTGAGCACCAGACAAATCAGGGTTAAATTAACATAGATTTTATTGCCGTGAAATGTTTGATCAAATGTGGTCATTATCTTTATAGAGTCATGTAAAACAGGTAGCTTGTATAGGAAATAGAAATATAAAAGGTTATGTTTTTCACCACTGAATTATAAATAAAGTTAAATTATGTGGAAGGAACAAAACCAAACCAAAACCCCAAAATAATAAATTGGACATTGTCTGTTGGTGACCAAGTGCACACTCACAATTAAATACAATCACAACAGCTGCTGTACAGAACAGAATTAATTATACAAAATAAAAAAAAATTCAGAATAGCACTAAAAAATGTCAGACCTCTCCAAATGACCTTCACTTGGCAAAAGAAAATGTCTTTAACTTCCTCTCCCACTCCCCATACAGCTGTATGTGAATTCTTTCTGAACCTGTAATGAGGGCAGAGGCAAAGGATATTTTTATAAATACAGTTCCTGTATAACTATGTTTATTGGTTCTTCCTTGTGTTGCAGGCTTGTGTCTTCTATTAATGCTCTTTCTTCTTGTCCTTAAAAATAAAGAATTAGAGCACCAGAACTATTTCTCCAAAGGCTAAATGAAAGTCAAATGACCTTGGAATTCACCAGCAGCCCTTTTGGATACCTATGACATCTAAGACAAAAACTGCTTGTTGTTATTGAGAAACAAAAAATCAAACAAAAAATAGCAGTTAGAGACATTGGCTCTTAGGACAATAAACAGCCCTTCTGGAGCCTTGCTGCAAACTTGTGAGCTGCACCTGTGTCACTGAGTCATGTTCAAAGGAAGAGATGAACTGGGGAAATATTTACACAGAGGTTCAGGATTTGTAAGGGCTATACATTGTGCCTGTTTTGTAGCAGATTTTTCTGTTATTAGGAAAAGTGAAAGAGAAGCTTCCAAGAGCAGATTCCATGTTGATTTGGAGAGCTGAAGTCTTTTCCCAACGAATGTTGGAATTTGTCTTTAAAAAAGAAGTACATGACAGGACTAAATTCATCCCTTGTGTCAGTTCTCCAAGGCAACAGAATGACACCTCGAAGGAGTTAGGGTTTAAGATGGCACCTTGAAGGACAAAATTCTTGACAGTCTTCAGTTTTAGGTGGCAGGGTCATCACTGTGTGTCTGTGGTTCACTCCTCTTTGCAGGCCACATGAACGCTGTTCCAGTTCTCGTCATCTGATAAAACTCTCCCTTTACTAAGTATATCTGCCATGTGATGATGCAAAAGGAGGACTGTGTGAACAGAGGACCAAATCTTAGGGCAGAGGCTGAGGGACAGAATGTCACTCTTACTCTGCCAGACTTACCTTCTGAGCTTAGTCAACATGAGCTGTTTGTACTCACAGTGAGTAACACCTTGCTCTAGAAAAATAGGTGTATAGTTAGTCAGTGTGTTAACTCCATGAGTAATTTTCTAGTAAATCCAAGTGTCAGAAGCTTGTGTTTGTGAATCAGATATGTCAGGGCTTAAGATAAGGAGTAAGTTCAGGGACCTACTTAAAATGTTTTGAGATTGGTGATGGGAAAGATGTAATAAATAGAGGCAAGCAATGGGCTGAAGTGCAACAGGATCCAACTACTCAGACAGCACTAGGAGTATGAATCAATTTTGGGGGTTCAAAAATCATAATTATTCATTGTCTTGGCCATAGAACTTTGGATACTTTTCTGTACTCCCTTGATGATTTTGACATTGAATAAGCATGTCCATGAACTCTCAAATGAAGCCTTTTTTTTTTCTTTTTCAGACCAGATTAATTTACAAGTAAAAAAGTTACAAATATACTTGGATTTGTCACTAGTGAGCACCCACTAACTTCAGAGCATGCCCTTCCTTCAGGCTGATCTAATTCATCAATGTGTTTTGAGATGGCAGCATTTCCATAGAGACAAGGACTAAGAAAATAATAAAAATAACCCACCCCATAACATGGGTACTTGGACATGTTCCCACAGAAAACATGGGAATATAAGTGGATGAGAACCTAGGCTGAGATTTTAATAGGAACATCAGTGAATTCATTGCTTAAAACCCCACTGAAAGTTCCAATTTCAAAAACTAGAGGCATTTTGACACCAAACTGCTCTGATAGTTCAGCAGAAAAGGCAGTAAATAATTATTTTTCTCCTGATAAAATTATTCAGTGCAATTAAAAATAAAACACAGAGAGTCTGTGGATGTCAGCAAAGCTGCAGCTACATTTAAAAAAGAATTTTGCTTTTAAAATTTGCTAATAAATTAAGGGAAAACCCAGGAAGCTTGAGAAGTAAATACAGGTAGGTTCTTAACAGTAAGAATATATAGTAGTTCCATCAGGTTGAATCAGATCTGCACTGAACCTTAGCAAAAATATATAGGTGTCATTAAGTCAAAAACTGAAAGTTCTGGGGCTTGAAGAGCGCTGTGATTTATTAATATTAATAGATCAAAGGATAATCCATGTCAAAAATAATTTGTTGCCTGCAGAGCAGAGGGTCATAGTGATTATGCAACAGCAAAACATGTGAGCCTTAAAATAAATTATTGTTGGGACTTTGGACCATATCCTGAATAGGCAAATATTTCAAATAATGCTGTATACATATTATTTCCAATATCAGACATTTTAATTTAATGGCAGTAAAATGCTGCTTTCCCAACAGTTTCAGAGCCCAACCAGTAATTCCTCCTTCTCTAGGAAGTTGATATTTTCATGAAGAAAATTGACAAGGATTTAAAAAGCTTTTTCCTGACTATTTTCTTTTCATCTCCAGCAAAATCTAATTCAAGTGCATCCATATCTTGAAGTAGAGGTTCACAATTAAATTGTTTTACAGTACATTTTCATATAGACAATCACGCTTTTGATTTTCCCTGCCTCAGTTCGGGCAATAGAAAAAGTGGTATGAGTTTTCTTTTCACTTTTGGGCATTGCTATCTACTTTCACACTCAAGTGTTTCATGTTCTAGGAGAGTTTCACAATGTTTCTGCTGAACACACCTCTGAGGATCATTGATTTGATTTCAGCATTTCTCCAGAAGTGCTGGAATGAAAAATTAATCAGTAAAGTTGAAGGTTTTTGAGGCACTTAGCTGATCTTAGTGTGTTAAGGACATGGAGTCCCGTGGAACTACACCTGCTTCCCTCAATGCATGGATGGAGCCTGGATAGCACTAAAACAGGTATCTGTTATATACCTACTGTAAGCAAGAAAAACTCTGGGCAAAATCATAGGATTTGTTTCCCCCAGGTTTCCTTATGTGTGTAAACAGGGTGTCCTTAGTTTCTACAGTGTTTTCTCACCATGATACTAACCTCAATGAGAACAGCATCATGCCATAAGTGCTGTATTTCCTCCCATACATTTGGCAGGTGAGGCTGATCTCATTAATTCAGTTCAACTCACATTATGGCTGTAAACACTCTCAGATATTTGCCATAGTCCCTAGGTGTAGTCTAAAACTGATCGTCCAAGGTGTAATACATGCTAACTAGTTCTAGAAAGCTAAAATGTAGATGTGTATGAACTATTTTGTCCTTGGCTTCCTTTATACCTAGTTGAGAAAAGAACACACTGTGAGGGTATTCCTCATCAATCTGAGGTGACATAAACTGCATATTATAAGTGCCTTTCTCTCTCCACTGATTATCGGGAGAGGAGGAGGATTTATCCATTTGTGGTAAAAATGGCACCAGTTATTATTCGTGGAGAATGACAGGCACTTCCAGATGATCCCTTCTACCTGTCCTAGACACAGTGTGCAAGTCAAGTGGACACCCATAGTTATCTAGCACTGTCTCTGGGATCCTCCAGCTCCTCCTCCAGGTGAGTTCAGTTCTCCTATAGGTTTCATGTCATATCTATCAAAACTCTGTGGCTGTCTTAGATACCTAAAACATCTCAAATGGTTCTAAACACTAACACATGGACAACTATATAATTTCCTACCATAGAAAGCAATGAATTGTCCCTTGGAAGAAAAGACCTGGTTCTGCTGATCTTAAATAGAGTTTAGACGGACAACATAAACCCTCCCTGTAATACCATTCATTCCTAATTTTCTCAATAAAGCGATGTCAGAGAAACACAAAAAGGAATGGAATAAAGGTCTTGTTGAAGGAGTTAGAATGTACTTGGAAAACATCTCTTGACTCAAAGAAGCTTGAGTTCAAACTATGCCTCCTGTGTTTTCTGTGTAAGGATGTGTGGTAGGTGGTAAAGGAATATTTCAGAAGTCCATTAGCAAGATTATTACCACTCAGTTGTTGTGGACTAAGCCAATCTGTCTCGCTTTTCAGTTTGGTTTTATTTTATTTTCGGTAAGTGACTGGATTCTGTTAGACCTTAGCACCTCATCTGGATTCCTAAAGACAATAAAGCTGTGGAAACAAGCTGTTGAAGAAAAGAAAGCATCATAAAATCAAGGCAACACAAAAGGTGACTCTAATTGCCTGCACTGATTGTGTGGAACAGAGACCCAGGTATGGCAGGATGCTGTGGGACCAGGGGCTGAGAAGATAGAGGACAGAAGCCTGTGCTGTCATTTAAACTGAAGTTCATAGAGAGATCAGGGCTCTTACTGAAACTATCAAGGTTTGCTTTTGGTTTAGTCTGCCATGCTCTTTTCACAAGGAACACCACGGCTGCTGCTTGAATGGTCAGGACAGATTCCTGACAGGTTCTGGCCTCATTCCAGTGCAGCTTTATTGTGCATTCCCATGTGGGGATGAGCAGCCCCCAACACTGAATGGTTCACTTGTCTCATGACCCAAGAATTCCTCTTTTGCCAGGTTTCCATATTGTTTTCCCAGTGGTGAGTAGATCAGGCATTTCCGATGGACCAGTGGAAGCCCTTCTTTCAATCTAGCCAGCATACAAGCAAAGTCAGGATGACGGAACAGCATGTCCTACAACTGATGCACTGACCCTAATTCTGCTGCCGGAGAAGAAAGTGCTTCAAACGTCATGTGCCACCTCAGCCAAGTCCAGAAGTGCTTATAAAAAACCGTGTTAGTGTATCATTCAGAACAATCAAATACTACGTGCACAAAAAAGCAGTTTAGAGCAACATAAATTTTAAAAAAGTGACAATTTCTTCACACAATTACTGTACACTGCTGTTCTTAGGGTTGGATACTTTCCTCTCTCACACTCTCTCTTTCTCTCTGTTTTAATCTTTCTCTTTTTTATTTGCTTTTTTGATTTTTTTCTCTTTTTTTTCCCCCCCGCTATTTTTTTGAATTTGGTCCACTGGAGATAAATTGCCCTCAATGATATATATATTTAAAAAAAATATCAGCAGCAAGACTCTCTCGAAATAGATTCTGTTTGATGTGGCTAGTCTGTCTTTTCTGTTTTGCCCTCTTTCACAGCAGCCTCTGAAGTTTTCCGCAGGGGGGCTTTCTCCGAGTTGGCGTGTCCTTGGCCGGATTCCGCCGCTCCTCCGTTTTTGTGCGATGTGTGCTTTTCCAAGTAGTTCAGCATTTCACTGAGAACAGTTTGGAAAGTGCTTAGGGCAGCACATATTGCAGGAGTTCCAAAACCATGAGTGATCAAACTACAAATGAGAAGGAGACAGAAGAAAGAAAAAGAAATACACACATGCACACCAGTTTGCTCACAAACAGTGAGGAGTTTACAGTACACTCATTTTCTATACCCTAAACTATTTATTACCTATGGGAGAAACAGAAAAGAAAGGAGTAGGGCCAAAGAGCAGACTACATACAACTTCAAAGATTGGTTTTGGTAGAGCGTCAGTTCTGAAACACTGTGGGACAAACCCTTGGCTGATGTAGACTGACACAGTGTTGTTGACTTTAGAGAAGCTGAGAGAGTATCTGTGCCCTTAGCTCTCAAGCACTGATACTTTTCCAGTCCCAGAAAGTCTGGCTCGCCCCTTCTCAGGTAAATAAAACGAGTTCTGTGTGGTTTACTCACACTTCTAGATCAAACATGGTTGACTTGATGATCTTGGAGGTGTTTCCAACCTTAATGATTCTATCATTTGAGAGCTCTTGAACATGACCTGGTTATTTTACATGGAGGCGTATCTGTACCTGTACTAGGAAATCCAGCAATGCCAAGGATGTGATTGCTAACCCTCAGCACAACTGGCATAGTTTGAACATATCCATGCTGCTAAGCACTTGGAGCATCCAACAGTGTGAAATCTGAACTTCCTGTTGGGAATAGACCCTGGTCAATGCTAATGACCAAAAATATCCAGGAAGTGTTTCACATTGGGCTACTTCAGCCAGAAAGAAGTGTACAAGTTTCCTGCAGGTCCTGTCTCCAAGTACCATCTCTGTATAGAATAATAGAATGGTTTGGGTTGGAAGAGACCTTAAAGATGATCTAGTTCCATTGTTGTTTTTGAATGTGATTTTAGCTATTCTGATTCTGCTCACGGAAGAATGAAGATGAGAGGAACAGAAGCTGATTTTTGAGTTTGTGGACATTTTTGAGAAATCAATACTTTATATTGGTTTGAGTGAGGGGAAAAAACCACCGCATTACAGTGATTCTATCAGAAAACCTAATTATTTCCCATCCCATGCTAGTTAAGATTTTGTCCCTGGAGTAACTATCTGGGTGTCTTAGTCACCACATTAGTAAACCCTGATCTAATGCAGAGACCCATATGTAGGTCAGAAACAGGAACATTTTACTTTAGTGAGATCCTGCCTCCTCTCCACTTTGGCTTCTTAGTCTTTTCAGCTCTTTAAGAAAAATGTAGAAACCAAGGGGAAAGAGGTTATACAGGACATGGACAAATACCAGGATGTGGAAGTATCAAAAAGCCACATGAGAAAGGCTCCAAGATATCTTTTAGGGTGATCTTTCTATCTGCTAGACTTGGGAAACTTGTTGTCTAGGAAAGCTGTTACCCCAGGGAATACACCAAAAATATGTGAACCCTAACCAAAACTGAGAGCTCAATTTGGAAGTATCTCTTCATTTCAGATTGGGAGTGGCACAGCCTTTTATAAAAGGTCTCCCAAAGGCTATTAGCAAATAACTAATTTTTAGAATGTTTATCCATCGGTCTCCAGGCACTTTTCAAAGCAAGAATTTATATTTATCCCCAGTTAGCAATGCGAGGAAAATGATAATTAAATATTTACCAGGAGTATTTTGCAGGCATCAATTAATAATACCACATGAAGTTTGGACTCTTGAAGTCCGGACTTGTAGCAATATCTGGATTTTTATGATTTAGTATCAAGAAGAGGGAAACATACCTTGGTCTAAATCATTATTATTTTGGTTTAGAAATATCTGAGGTACCAGGAAAATAAAAATTGTCCTCATCATCAGTGTCATCACAAGTTATGTTTTTAATAGTAGTAAAACCAAGATGAGTAGTAGCAAAACCAGGTAAGAGTATTTTCGGTCCTTTCAAGTCCTTTTACAAGTCAGGTGAATTCAAGATTTTGTGTTTCATTTTATCAACATTTCTACTCTTCATAAGTCCAGAGAAATGAAACTGTGATGGAGCTTACAGTAATACTAAGCAAGAAAAAGGAAATTAAAAAGCATCATTACTACTTATAATATTGCATGACTGTTACACTATTTGTGCAATCTTCTGGATCTTGATTTGGGGAATTGACTATACCAAAACATATGTAAAAATATTATAATCTTGCATGCAAATGATTTAGTTTATGAATTTTAGAAACTGGCAATATCTGCATTTGTTTCTGGTAGATGCAAATCACAGAATCACAGAATCATTAAAGTTGTACAATATCTCTAATCATCAAGTCCAACCATTAACCCAACACTGTCAAGCCAACCACAAAACCACATTCCTCAGCAACACATTTACACGTTTTTTGAACGCTTCCAGGGATGGTGATTCCAATACTTTCCCAAGCAGCTAGCTCCAAGGCCTCACCACCCTTTCAGTAAAGAATATTTTCCTAATATCCAACCTAAACATCCCCTGGTGCAACTTGAAGTCATTTCCTCTTGTCCTATTGCTCGTTACCTGGGAGAAGAGACTGACCCTCACCTGGCTACAACCTGCTGTCAGAGAGTTGTAGAGACCAATAAGGTAAAGTAAATAGTGAGTTTAACGAAGGATTAAATGGAAAAGTAACCTTCTGACCTTCCATCTTTGAACCTTTCAATTTGTGGACAAAAGGAATAATATTGTATTCATTTGATAGCTCATTACACCCTGAAGATTAAAGTGGTAATACTACTTGGAAAGCTTACAGAGGTTGTCTCAGAAATGATCTGAAGTGGTAAGAACGAACTTTAATATTCAGAAATGCTGAATAAGACTGTAGAAAATACCAGAACGGGACAAAATCTGATATTAAGGCACCTAAGTGTAAGTGCCAGCTTGTAGGTGTGTACATACATCAACAGTGCCTAAACTCCCATTACCATCAAAGGGGACTTAATGCAGTTTCCTGTCTATAAGAGTCTACAGTGATTTGCCATGCCCCATGACATCTGGAACACCTGCATGGATTTGATAGATACGATGCAGGAACTAAGTCTACCCTGCTTCTAGGTCTTTTAACACCAGGCAGGCTACCCTTGTGTATGCCACATAGTTTAGGCAACTGAATTGAGTCCTGGAGCTTTTTTCAATACAGTCAGAGAAGTCTGGAGAATGAATTAGCATGTTAAATGGATGTGTCTTCTTCATGGTCAGATAAACCATTCTTCTGGCTAATGTGGGCTCCATCAAGCTGAAGAAAAATATGAATTTGGTGCTATTTGAGATGACTTATGGTAACAAGATATCTATTTCAGGTTAACAGGTAAAAATACACAGGGCTTATAGGAGAGTAGAACACTTTTAAAGCAGAAATAGACTGATGGCAAACCTAATAACATCTATAAAATCTCAGCTGTATCTTGTACTAGATCTTCGTTGACTACATGGGAAGCTTATACATCCAGCTTACACAGAAACACCTAGATATGGCTACTTTGTCCTGAGCAGAATCTGAAATGTCTGATCTGAAAGCTGGTGCTTATAGGAAAAGGATTTTATGGGGTGAGTAAGGGGCCTTTACTTACTTTACGGTTCAGCCTCTTAGTTACCACTAATCCTCAAATATGGCAGCTCTTCCCAACACAGCACTGTATTTCTTATTTAAAAGCCAACTCTTTTGTAGTGAAATGACGCTGCAGAGTCTCATGGCAACTCTACTTTCAGTTCCTGATGAATATATTCTTCTCCACAGATGGGGATATGCAGAGCCTATTAATTTTCCCATGAAGCTTATTAAGAGAAACCATTTTATAGAAAAATTCTAACCAGCCCTTCTTGGTAAGCTGCTGCGAGGGTGTATTTTATTAGCCTCACTTTAGGTAATGAGCATAAAATGGCCGAGAGATATTATCTTCTACTTTATCTTACATTTCTATCAGTAATTCCCCTTGCTCTAATTTTGGTGGACTTTATTTCTCTGCAAGTTAAAGTCTTTGAAAAATCTAAGAAAGTTGGATAATTTCCCTTTGCTGATGAAAGTAAGTTTCAAGTTGAGAAAATCTGATTTTACATTTAAATCAGACATGACAGACGGAAGATTAATGGCAAAGCATTCAAATGTGTTGCCTGAAAGTCAAATTTAGCTGCCTGATTTTTCAGGCTAATTGAGCTCACACTGAAATTGGTTCATTTTTGGTATGTTCCACACCTATGAAAGGAATTGCTTTCATTATAATACTTTCATTTGGGTTGAAAAGCCTAAAATTAAATATGGTGGTTTCATAATGGAGTCTTCTGGGTATTCTTAGCTTTGTAGTGCATCCCATTACAGCTCCTATAAACTAACTTTATTGTTCTAAATGGCAAGGCTGAAATTACTGATGATGGTACTGGAGAGCTGCAGAAAGAAGGCAATGAATATCAGGCCAACATTATAAATCCTGGTGCTTAAGGACATCCAGACCTGCCTTCAATTCTGCCCAGTGCTATGATGCAATTATGTCTCCTCATGTTTTAATGATGGCCATACTTAAAAGTGAAAAGATCCAAGTATGCCTGAAGGCTTGGAGTCTCGTTTGGCAACTACCTCAAGGACTCCTCCATACCCCAGGCTGGTGGAGCTCTGACATGCAGCAAAAGAAACAGATTCCATCTCAGTGAGGGGAAGAGGCCATCTGCACTGAATGTTTACACCCTAAGTGAAAATAAATAAATACTTTCAAACAATCATAATGAAGACAAAGCGAGCTTGAACGTATTGGTCAGACTTTCTCAGAACTTTGTGCAAACAGCTTCACAATAATCCGAATTCAACAACATATAGCAGGTAACAGATAGCAAGACCTGGAAAGACTTTTCATGGATGTAAAGGAAATGGTAGAAGATTTGAATCTCTTCATTGATACAAGTAGCATGTGAAGAGGTAGGTAACTATATTGACTTTGAGCTGCTTCTATTGATTTCAAGATCTGTCCTGTGAAGGTTGCCTAGTAAATTAAATTGTGACAACTATACTTCAGAACTAAGCCTAACTATGACACAAGTTACACTGGTAGTCAAGGTAAAATTGGAATGTGGCCAGTATATATGGCAGGGTCTATACTACTAGTCTACATGATCAAAGTGACAAACAGCACATAAAGAAGTTGCCTTCAAAGTAGGCCCTCATGTTTTTTTCTGTCCTCAACCAAATCTGTATTAAGGACATGTCCTCCTCAGCAGATGGACCTCCTTTTACCATGTGTAAAAGCAATAGAGAAGGTAAGAAGAGAGTGCTAAGAGTGATGCTCTCCATTTCCAAAATATTCTGTTTCAGACTGTGGAGTATTTCCGAGCTATAGACCAAAGATTAAGCCCTTTATTTAGTGGTCACATTTATGCTCTGTGGGAAGGTAAAGAAATTAATAATCTTCATACAACATGCAGAGACTTTTACCAGCGAAGCAGACAATGTAGCTGAGAAGCCCCATTGCTCTTCTCAAGTGAGAAAGACTAAGACATAATTATCATAAACATGCTGTTAAAAAAGGACAATCAAAATT
>NW_008667465.1:0-377 GCF_000695815.1 Acanthisitta chloris | reverse complement strand
TGTTTGAAGAAATCTGAACTCCTGGATTGAAAAACAAATCGATCCTCCAAGGATTTTTCAGATCTTTATTTATTTATATTTGGCTTTTTTCATGATTGTGGGTCAATCATGAGATCAGATTCTCATCATAAATTGTGGCTTTCAGGGAATATGGTCTCATAAGGCTCATGATAAAAATCAGTAGCAATATTAGAAATTCATACACTTCCAAAAGGATTTTGGTCATGAGCAGAGCAGGGGAAGGCGGCTGAGACCTTACTATGGAAAGATCAAAGAGGGAATCACTGGGAAAGGGAGTGAGGGAAAAATCCTGCAGGAAGGAAGTTTTGGTAAATAAAGAGAAAAGAAAAATAAATCAAAATAAATAAATAAATAAA
>NW_008667464.1:5848-16874 GCF_000695815.1 Acanthisitta chloris | reverse complement strand
TAAGGTCCATTCCACCTCCTAAAATTCGATGATACTGTGATTCTGTGAAATTGATGTGTTGTGTTTTTACATCCTAAGCTGGATCCTAGACATGTTCTAACTGTGACCTCTCAGTTACGTTGTCTGAAGTTAATTGACTTCACTTTAAAAACAGTGATTGGTTTCTACTGGTTTGCTTTTGTTTTCATTTAGATACTGAAAACTGATGTAGCTCTGTGTGCTACGTGAAGGCCTGCACGTCTTGCAGTCCTTGTGCAACCACATCTTTCACTGGAGCAGCCTGAGCTTTCTTTAGGGCATGGGACGAGAATTATTGTGGGGAGTGTGATGAACTGGATTTGAGAGTTAATCCAGCTTTAAAATGTTATTTGAAAGACAGAAGCAAAGAGGAGAATCAATTCAGCATTGACCTCAAACATTCCCACTAGCACTGCTTAGAGACAGACCTGGCTCTGTGTTGGGACACTGCTGGTGTGCAGTTTATGAGTGATTATTCTTGATCTTACTTTTGCACAACTTGTGTAAGCAGTGCATATATGGAGTGCATGCACCTAAATTTGCACGAATTCTGTGTCCTCCTTTGGCCTTTAATTAAAGCATTTGTAGCAGGGTGTGCAGAGTAAGTCAATCTTTTTTGCCTTTTTTTTTAATTATCAAATATCTCATACTGTTCTAGCCTCTACCTGACTTATACTGAAAGAGCATTACAGAAATGTTTAACTAGTAACTAATTAGATCAACTGATGTTAGTTTGCTGTTGGCTTGATTAGTTTGTTAGCAGTAGTTAGAGTGCACTAGTGCTGTGTGAGAAAACATGAACAGCAAGTTCAGCAAAATCATCGTGTTGGGGCAGTTGTTGGCTTGGCTTTTTTAGCTGCTCTGAAGATATGTGTAGAAATAGTTATCTTTAGAGCAAAATGTAAGTGATTTTTTTTAACATCTGAAAATGAAGGTAGATGTAAAATGACTGATCTTGTCGTATATGAAGACATGAAATTACCATTCCTTAAACTCAGGTTGGCACTTTTACTTTGAACCCCAAACAATAGATACTCAAATTTGTCCAGGGTTGTAAATCCATTATTTACGGATAATGCACAAATATCCTTGGGCTAGAGCTGCTTTATTGTTTGTTCTGGAGTACACTGCCCTTATCCACTGATTATTTACAAGCCCTCGTTCCAAAGCAAGCAGTGGAGTTGTGTTAATGTTGGCTTGAATCAAACACCTTCTCCCTAAGGGAATAAAACTTGGTGTTTTATTTGATTATTTTAATTGCGACTGATTTGTCTTAACAGAATAGCTCTAGCAGTATTTGTTTCCTCTGTGGTTTTTTTTAAGCAGTTGTTTTTTGTGGTCACTTAGTTATTTAACTCTCTTGCTACTGACTTGCTAGTTACAGAGTTAGTCAGGAGGAGTAGTCAACTGAGATCAGGAGTACCTTTATCCTAGGAAGGAGATGATATTTTAATGCCTGAGTTTGGGTTTGTTTGGTTGTTTTTTTCCCCTGGGAATATAACTTTTAAGATGTTTCCCCTTTACAATTTATGGTAGAATAGTTACCTTTTTTACTTGTTAAACCTGCTGTCTGCTTTTAGTGAAGGAAAATGAAATGGATTATGAAAAGAGGTAATAATCTTCCCTACAGCAGTAGGGAAGTAGTGCTCAGTTGCCCTGAAATTGGTCCTTTTATGATGTGTGTACATTTTTGTCCTGATGTCTGCAGGTGCACAGTTTTCAGCCATTTGTGCTGTAAGAGGTGGGGGATTTGATCTGATCTAGTCAGATATTAAATTGAATGAAATACGAATTAAATTACATAACTTGGTCTCCTGAGCTCTCATTCAGGTCATGAGTGACTTTACTAGATACAACTTTTGAGTCTTCTGTCTGACTTGAGTAGGTCCAAGTTGATTAAATTACTTGGGTCATCATGACCAGCACATAGAAATATATAGTTGTAACTTGGTCATCAATTGTTTGTCATCTCTCTAACAGTAGCATAGTGAACAAGCTTTATTTGAAGAAACCTCACTGGCTAACAGTTTGATGGATAGGTCTCTGCCTCGAAAGTTTTTATTTCCAAACGTACACTGCAGGAGACTTTTCTTGATTACAGCAGGACTTGAATGTTAGCTATGAGGATGCCCTTGACCTTACTTGAGAACTTCAAGAGAGAACATTATTTCAGTCACAAGTACAGAAGTATCACAAGTGCTGCTTTTGTCAGTAGAAATTTAGATTGTGTTAATTATTTCCAATCAAATTCATAATGAAACCACCAGAATATATTTGGAGCTAAAGCCGCAGAACCATGACATGTTAAATACGAGCTACTCTTTATTTCTCAATGAATGACTCAGATTTGGACAGAAATGAGATTTATCCATTCAAACATTTTGTGCTTTTTTTTTTTTTTTTTCTTCTTATTCCCTTAAAATGGTAACTTCTAGTGACAGGTCAGTCCTATGAGAATATGGTGGCTGAGATCATGTCAATGGGCTATGAACAAGACCAAGTAATTATGGCGCTGAGGGCCAGCTTCAACAATCCTGACAGAGCGGTGGAATACCTTTTAATGGTGAGCTGTTTTCTAACCTACACCTTCTTCTTTCCCTTTTCTATGTTTCCCAGATCATAACTTTCACTTTGATGTAGGTGTTGTTTTGAATGTTGTCCAGTCAATGAGAGCAACACCTGTTCACGGAGGAGTAGTGTCTCTAGGTAGAGTGTCTGGAAGGATGATGTTCAGATTTTGAGGGTCATAATGTGTTACAGAAAACACTGAA
Organism: Acanthisitta chloris; assembly: GCF_000695815.1. Taxonomy (NCBI): domain Eukaryota; kingdom Metazoa; phylum Chordata; class Aves; order Passeriformes; family Acanthisittidae; genus Acanthisitta; species Acanthisitta chloris. The sequence continues at coordinate 14,085 of NW_008667464.1, read as the reverse complement.
TTCATCCCTAACCACCTCTATCACTTCTTTGCTTTCATTCTTTTTCAATTTATATGGATATGTATGTAAAATATGACCAGTTACAGTGATACTTTAACTGCCCATGGTTGGCTCAGTGGTTTTGTGTGACACCTTAGTGACAGCATTAGTGCATTACTTGTACTTTTGCATCAGTGGCTATAGCATCACTTAGGTATTTTTTCAAGTTCCAGTTCCTTAGTATTACTGATAATGCACAGTGCTCTTCATATATTTTCTAAACAAAGTTTTTTGATGTATGCTTAATTTAACTGGTATTTTAAGTTAAGCAGTGTTTTAGAGAAGAAACAATTTGTCATTTGATAAATACAGTTTGAAGAGTGAAATGAACTTCATTGGTGTGAGAAGAAACAGAAGACTAACTTCACTTTAATGGAAATCCTGTGAGTTGTCTTTTAGGGACTTTTTGGATTATTTCTCATTGTGTACCTTAGTCTCACAGGTGAATTGTAACCACCACAGAATCTGTCTGTGATCTTGTTGCTTAATCAATATTCCCAGTACATCTAGTTTTCACTCTGACATAACATTTTTTCCCCCTGATGTGGTTTTTACTTTTTCCAGAAATGAACTTTATGAAAATCTGAATACCTTGAACAAGTCTTTGAAAAATACACGTGGATTGAATGTCTGATAGATTGTTAACAAAAGTGTCATCTTTACCTCCAGTCATCAAACTTTATGTTTGACAGCGAAGTTTTTCTTCAGTAGTCACAACTGCAAATCACTGGCTTGCTTGCTACTTATATTAACGTTCCCAAGACTTTGTCACCTTCAGATTTTAAACTGGCAACAAATGTTTTGAGTACAAGAATGTAAAAAGTTCCATTCTCATCTAGTATTAGGCCAACCAAGGGTGAATGCAGTAGCTACCAACTACCTGCCGTAAGTCTGCAATCTCAAACATTTGTCTTTTGTGCCTTAAAAATGTTGATTTTACTGTTCATCTAGTTGTACATACACCATAAATTCAGTGCCTCCCCTAACTGTTGGGCTTTCTGTGCCTGTGGCAGTCCTATACAGTGTGCAATTCTTGTACACTCCGTCTGGTATTTCCCTCCTCCAGTTTATTTCTGTTAAGGAAGTTCAGAACAGAGAAAATCCCTAGGAAGTAGTTCAACATGTCAAATCTGCCAAATAGATTGGGTGGTCTGAGCAGTTCATTTCTACTCCTTCAGTAGGTTCTGTGTTTCAAATGGATCATTCTGTTCTGTAAGCTTTGTGTTTCATGTTATCCTTTACTGATAATCTTTTTGTGTTCTTACTCTTCCTGCTGGAAAAGGGAATGGGAAGGCATGGTCTTGCTCTTGGAGACCACATTAGCTGTCAGTCTTCTGTTGTCCTAAAAAAATCCTCTTGCTGTAAATGGTCATTCTAACTGGTCTTGATCTGCTGAGCCCTAAATATGTTCCTTATTGTCCTGCTGCATCAAAAAAGCTTCTTTTTAGTTGATACCAGTCCACTTAGGACACTGTTCTTTGACCCTTTACATTACCTGCTTCAAATTACCATCAGTGTTATCTTTATTTTAATCTGTAGAGTAGGATTTGAATGTTGAGATCTGTAAGTGTGTACCATTGTCCTGATTTAAAGAACCAGAACACCAAAGGTACTTGTAAAGTGTTGGAAAGAAAATGTCAAGAGCCTGACTACGCTAAAAGCATAGCTGCTCCTCAGGTGAGCCCTGAAGGTTCTACTTGTCCATGGTTCAGATGACAAGCTGTTCAGTTTTCGTGGCTTCATCACTGTAGGTCTTGATATGATCCTCTGTCTGTGAGCTGTAGTCATGGAAGGAGGTCTCAATTCCAAAAGAGGCTGTTTGTTTTTCTGTGCCCCAGACTCATCTTTGCAGGCATTTACAGTGAGATCTCTCTTTGACCCAAGGATTTCCTAACCCCTAGTTAGGAAGGAGTCTTGTCATCTCTTCAACAATTGAACCATTGATTGCAGCCTCTTATTTTGGAAATTTTTAGGAAACATTTATTTGCTGTGAGTATAGTCAAAGACTGAACGTGCTTCCTGGAGAGGTGGTTCAGTGTCTTGTGCCTGTCACTGTTTCAGAGGCATTTGAACAATGCCCTTTACAGGCTTTAACTTTTGGTCAGCCATGAATTGGTCAGACAGTTTGACTAGATGATCATTGTAGATATCTTTCAACTGGAACTGTTCCGTTGTCTAGTCTCTTCTCTATTGTTTCCAGGCCTTTGGTCTGGGCCTGATGTGGTTATTACCCTGTGGAGAGCAACATCAGGTGAAAACTGCCATAGTGCTCAATCACCCAGTAAACAGTTTCATCCACCATAAGGCAGCAGTGGCCTTTTGTCTCCGTTATTTGGAGAGTGATCCTTCGAGCTTGTAAAGTTAAGATGGTGTTCAAGATGACAATTTCTGAGTAAACTTGGTTGAACTAGTGTACATGGTGCTGCCCTTCAAGAGCAAAACCAAGGTTTAAACAAGCACATGATTGCAGTGATGTCATCTGCCTGTGAGTAGATGAAATCAGCTAGTAATTTCATAAGATTAACCTACATTAGGTTAATACATGTTCCTACATTATACTTGGATTCACAGAAGTGACTGACTGGATGGGAAAAGGTATTTAAGCAGTGCTCTGTAAGCCACTGATAAGAGAGAGTTACCTCAGAATGATACCATGAGTGGAGTTTTTTCCTCCCCCACTGTGCAGGGTGGGATGTGTAGCAAACTCTACTGAGCCGTATGAAGGTAATGAAGTGTGTGACAGGGAAAACTTCCATTTATTCCCCTGAGTTGTTTAAATGATGATTAAGTGATTTATACCTTAATGTGCTTCTTATCACACACAAATAAGGCAGTGTTTTATCTCAAGCACTGTCCCGTTCTTCCTTTCGAGATGTGGCCTTCGTATTAGCTGTGTATTTGCCCCTTTTTGTTCAGCTATAGTGGTGAACATACCATGTGAAGGACATGTTACAGCAGGACTTTTGGTCTACATTACCTACCAGTGATTTCTCTAGTAGGCTTGACAAACCTCTTCATTGTCTGGTTACATTACAGTTCTGTAATATTTCCACTCACCCTGTTCCTTATATTTTGTGGTTCCCAAACTGAAGGATGCCTTTTGAGGCATGTATTTCAGTTAGAGCGGTGCTGCTGCCTTCTTGACTTAACCGGACTGAATGTGCTGGAACACTGTAAAAAACTGGAAGTTTTTTGATGCCCTGGAAAGTGAGTGTTGTGAGGCAGATGATTTTGTGTAGTCTTGCTCCTGTGGAGTTGGGTTAAACACAGCACCCCCACTGTCACTCTGTCTGTCTCAGAAGCTTTGCTGCTCTGTAGAGTTGACTCTTTCAGAGCTGAATTGGGTTCCTGATGGGTAACTTCCCTGGGCTCTTCTGCCAGGACTTGCTGTCACACAAGAATTTTCCTTGCTGTCCCATGCCAAGCTGCCTGAGTTTCCAGGCTTCAGGGAGAAAGGTTGAAAGGACAAATTTGGTACAAGACTACAGTGGGGAAGGCAAGGTTAGGGTAAGAAGTTTGAAGGATTCCAGTGCAGGAGAAAGGGAGTAGAGTAAGGTGTGGCTTTGTTGTATAAACCACATTCAGGTTTAATATAATTGTTCTTTTTTTAGCTTTGTCAGTTTCACTACCCTGAGCAATTAGTTCCTGCGTAAGGTTTGCACACGTTAAATTAAAAAAAAAGGGAAGTTAACTGGCTTTTAACTGCTAAAATTTGGTGACATACAGAACTTTTGAGGCTTAGGATGCAGTAAATGGCAGGTGTCATGCTGTTGCATTTTGTATTGAGGAAAGAAGTCCCAAGAGCTGTGTTCTTACATCTCTTCAGTTGCTTAACAGATTGTGTAGCATTGATAATTTGGGCAATGTGTACTGCTGTTCTGTTGTTGTAATACAACTTTTTTTGCATAACACTATTACATGTTGTATATTTACTTTAACTTTTTCATTCCTATCAATTATCTTAGAACAGGATTCAAAGCAAGTAATTTTTATGGAGTAAAACCTGTTTTAAACCGATGCAGTGCATTCTTTACTACCTTGCTCTACACACCACACATTTTTCTTGTCAAAAAATACTCTTTTCACAGTGTTCCCTGTCAGTTGTAACTGCGTTCCTATCACAGCATCTTGCTTTATGTTTGCAGTGAAAGCATTAAGGTGGGTTTTTTTCCTTCCTTCAGAAAACCAAATAATAAATGCAGTTGAAACAAATATCTTTGAGCATTCTGTAGATAATTATGTGAACTGTGGCTTTAGGGTATACCTGGAGATAATCACTGTGTGGCTGAATCCCTTCAGACAACAAGTACTGGTGCCTCTCAATCTTCATCAATGGCAGCAGCAGTAGCAACTTCATCTACCACTACTCATTCATCAGGAGGTAAGAAGGTTGTATTTGAGAGGGTGTGATAAACACATGCACTTAATCAGTCTCTTAGTGCATCTTTCCATTCCTGGTGCTTGTGAACAGATCGAAGGGAATTGCATCAGAGCTGTAACATGGAAATTCCAATTGTGGTACTTTCCTGGAACAAGTGGCTTGTTGTATGTCAATACATCTGCAATGAAGCATGAGGTTTCAAAAAAACCAGTGAACTTTCACAGTTCTTTGATTCAGTATTCTGGATTTAAGTGTAAGACCACCATATGTGGATGGGGTTGTTTTCTCTCACTTGAACTCTGGGCTTCCTACTCTGTGGCTAACTGGACACTGTCAACTATGACGGTACTAATATATTTACCACTTGGAAGTTAGAATATCAAGGGATTAATCTGCAACTAGGCCATGAAGTGTAGCACCTGAAGGACCTAGAGATGGCCCAGCACACAGCAGTGCAGCACACTGACAGTGGTTGGTGCCCACAGTGGAGAACTCTGCCTTAAAGGGAGGTAAATACAGGAAAGGAGCATTATGAAGGAGTAGGAAAGGTCTGTCTTAGGCTGTGGCAGATCTGGTGTAGAAGATGTAAACCTTGAGTGTTAAACATACAGGTAGTAGTGGCAGGCACACATAACATGATCTGTAAATGGAGGGTTGGGATATTTCAGAGCAGTTCAGACACTATGTTCACAGCAGTGAGGAACCGTATAGGATGCATGGGAAGGTAAGACTCACTTGAGTCAGAACTGACCTATTGCAGGAGGCAGAGACAACACAGTAGCCTGGGTAGGTGTCTACGAATGAGTTTGCTCAGAGGTGAGGCAGAGTTCTGAGGATGAAGGACAGGAGGCTGTTGGATCTTAAGACTGGGTGATAAGAAAAAGTTGTTTAACTGTAGTATAAAGAAATCTTGCTTAAAACTAGCGTGAGTCAGTGTGAGGAAGCTCTTCTGACCTTCAGTGAGGGCTGTATTGTGCACCTTCATGTCCTGTTTCTATATACAGTCACAGTGTGGGGTGTGTGTTTTATTCAGATTCTTCATGACTTGTCAAAAAAAAAAGTGTTATCCCATTGGTTTTTCAGGACATCCACTTGAGTTTTTACGAAATCAGCCTCAGTTCCATCAGATGAGACAAATTATCCGGCAAAATCCTTCACTGTTACCAGCATTGCTACAGGAGATTGGACGGGAAAACCCCCAACTACTGCAGGTGAATCTTAAAACAGGAGAATAATGCCTGATAATTCTCATGGAGCTTTACAAGAGGGTGTTGATGTTACCTGGGATAGTATGTTACTAGCAGCTACAACATTCTATTGTTGGCTTTTCAGCAGTTGTCGCTGTGCAGAACATATTTTCTGTGACACTAAACGTGAGTCTGAGACTCTTTATAAGAGTTGATCAGGAAGAGGAAAGGATCACTTGAACTGAAACATGAAACTGCATTTCTTATGGTTAGATGTAATAATTTTTCTCTATGTACTTTGTACACATTCTTTTGACTAAATCATCTGATAATAAATACTTTTCCTTGTCTGTTGCCAGGCTTAAACATGAGTTGTTAAATTATGTGTATTTCTTTTATCTTTCCATTCATCACAGCAAATCAGCCAGCACCAGGAAGATTTTATTCATATGATGAATGGACCAGTTTCAGAGCCATACCAGGGTTTAAGTGCTGGTGCTGATGGTACCAGCACTGGAGGAGTAGCAGATGCTGGAATTAATCACATGAACTATATTCAAATAACACCTCAGGATAAAGAAGCTATAGAAAGGGTAAGTCTTCCTTCTTTGAAATGTTGCTTGGCTGTTGCTGTAGCGTGTTGACTCCAGTGCATGCTAAAGAAATAGCTTAAACTTTGTTTGTGCTCAGTAGTTCTGCATAATTTTTGATGTTCTCTTATTTGATGTTTCAAAGCTGTTGTAGACTTGTTTCAAATTGAGTCTAAAATACCTTAAATCTGTCTTCTGAGACGATGCAGAGGCTGCTAAGTGGTCAGAGACTGATAATTGATGGCTGAATGGGTTTCCCTCAGGAATGGGAACTCAGGCAGTAATTCCTCTGCAAAAGCCTTGGCCAGTGCTGTTCTAGATCATGCTGTGATAGGTTTCCAGGTGCAAAGCTATGTCTATGTGAGCACTGTTTGCAAAGTACTTAGATAGTAAGAAAGCTCATAGTTAAGAAGATAGTTGAAGTCAAAGCTTTACCCGGTTATTTGTCTGTCCATGAGAATTAGTTATTTGCAGCTTTCTGAAAATACAGTAAACATGTCTATAAAAATATACTTGGGGGCTGTATATTGCATTCATAAATACTGTCTGTAACTCTGAATATGGATCTGCACAGATGGCAATGCCTTTAAGGTTTTTTCTTAGGACAAACCAGGGGACCTCTGCCATACTGTGGTAGTGGTTTTGTATCTCAATGGTTTTTTTCAGCTGGCAAAGCAAAAGGTTGTGTAAGGAACATCAGAAAATAACTGTTGAATATAGGTGTCAATTCTCTAAATATCAAGGAAATTGACAATTAATAAAATTAGTCTGAAATTGTGTGTCCATGAACATCTTGACAGATGATCTCCTCTAGTCTGCTGCATTTCCTTTCAAAACCATTTTATGCAGCAGAGCATTATTACCTCTGCAGTCTGTTATAAAACCCAACAGAGACCTGTGTGCTCCTTCTGCTTTCCATGAAAGACACACCTCAGAATTTAAGTGCCTTAATGTTACAGCTGATGCATTCATGCTGTTTGGGAGCACAAAAGAAAATCCAAGAGTGGTTGATGAGGGATAATAGGACACAGTTCCTCAAAGTGATTTGATCTGTCCTGTATGTGAAATGCCTTGCAGGTGCTGTGAGGATCTTAAGAGAACCCCCAAATAGTTGTCTGGAGTTGCCTTTGGCCAAAACAAGGGTTGGTTTGCTGACTGCCTCTAAGTGCAGGCTAAACCCATTTCCCTTGGCACAGTAATAACTTCTTCTTTGGTGTTCTCATGCCCTGTCATCACTGTGTCACAGGCATGCATTAGTTCTTGACTTCTGAAAAACAGATTTGCTTCTCTTGGCTGCAAAGTGTAGTCAGGTTTTTTTTTAAGCTATACTTTCAATTGTTTATACTGGACTTTCACTTCTTAATGTGATGTGTTGGGCTACCTACTAGATAGATTACAGATTGTGAGCTCTTGTTCCAAGTGACTTTTGTTAGCCCTTTGGAGCTCCATATAATTGTTTTAAGTATTGTTTTTTCTTTCCTGATATTACTGTGACTCATGTCTGTTGTAGTGACTTGCTGTCTCACCAAAGAAGCGACATATTCTATAGTGCTTCATTTAGACTTACTCAAATCACTTTTTCAAGTCAGAATCTTTTTGCTAAGGACAGAGGCAACACCTTACTTTTTGCTCACTGAAGGCTGTATTGAGCTAGGCAGCAATGTGTTTGTTCAGGAAGGCAGTAATTGTTCAAGGGACGTCTCAAGACACACAGACATACAAAGAAGCTTAATACACAAAACGTGCTTTCTAAATGTGTTTCTTTCCTGCAGTTGAAGGCGTTAGGATTTCCTGAAGGACTTGTGATACAGGCGTATTTTGCTTGTGAGAAGAATGAAAACTTGGCTGCCAACTTTCTCCTGCAACAGAAATTCGATGAAGACTGAGAGAACTTTTTCTATTTCACACCTCACACCAGTGCATTACACTAACCTTGTTCACTGGGATTGTCTAACTACTACATAGTTAATACCTAACTGAGACAAAAGCTTTTGGTTTGTGGGAGTCTTCTGTACTGATGGAACTGCTACTAGAAACAAC
>NW_008667464.1:875-5812 GCF_000695815.1 Acanthisitta chloris | reverse complement strand
GTATGTTTCGGTCCACTCCCTCCAGTTTCGATTTTGAAATGTTTACTTATTATAAATGTATTTGAATTAAAAGTTTGTTGAGCTTGTTTTTTGTTAAAAAACCTAAAAAAAAAAAAAGCTAGTAGCTTTGTTCATTTGTAACTCTGTATGCTGAGTGACTGAGGGATTTATGGCTGCTGTGTTTGAAGCCTTACTAGCAATGCTGTTCCCGTTTTCCAGCAGTGACACAATGTTTTTGTGACTTCTGATGAACAACTGATAAGTCTTGACCTTACATGCTAAGCAAAAACTGTTACCTGTTCAGTAGCAGGATGCTTGCCAGGGGGAATTGTGTCTCTCCTTGTAGTTGCTGCCAAAAGGGAAGAATACATGGCATTCGTGTGGTGTTGAGAAGGTGTGACCTGAGCAAGCTGCCTAGGTGTGTTGTGCCTCGTTTTCTACCAAGTACTACTGGGAGTTGTCTGCACAGAGTGCTTGTTCAGCTTCTTTGCTGCAGAGCTCTTAGGGATTTTGGGGATCAGTTTCCTCAGGGCTTTCTGAACAGTAGCTAAGAAAATAAAAGTATTTCTTCCTAAGTTTTGGTACTGGAGTCTTTACCTTTGTTGTAAAACTTCTGAATCTCTGCTAAAAGCTCTTTATGATGCACTTTTAATTGGGATTAAAAAATTGCATTTAAATCATGTTAATTCTGTAGTTGTCTGTTCTTAAGTCCTCTGCGCAGCTGCATTATAATGCTGTGGTTCACTGACCTTGTCCAGAGTCCTCTGATGAATCTAGCTAAAACCCAAGCTGTTTCATTGATTATATACTTTGTTCTCACCCAACACTAAGAGAACCTTCTAGGAATGTGAGGTAATCACTTGAGAAGTCAAACTGTGACTGATTTTGAAGTGCTGGATTGAGCTTCACTTCAAGCATGTGCATTCCTGAATGAAACTGAGACACAAAGCCAAGTTCTCAGATAATGTGTACAGATCTGTCAGCTGTGGTTTCATTGGGTCTTCCACTTCCTTTTACAGGGACTTGGAGGCAGCCTCATTCATGTTTAAATCCTTTTCCTGATTCCTCTGAAGTCCAGCTCTCCGCACAAAACTAACCTATACTCTGTGGTTCAGTGGAAGCAAGGTGGGAGGGGAGAAAACATCTCTTCCAGTGACATGTTTAGTTCTTCCATGCCTGGTTTGGGATGCCAACAGAGAGCATTCAACACTCTTCTGACAACATTATTTTTAACCTGCAGCTATGTGGTTGTGAAGCCACAAGTTACAAAGTTTTGTGACTTCACTGAACTATCCAGAAGAGTAGGCTTATTCCACCTGTGATTAAATGATGCATGGGAATGATTTGATTATTTCATTACCACAAAATAGATGGCTGATCAGCACTGCTGATGCTTATGGCTGCAGGCTGTAGCTGATGTTGCTGACTTACATATGTATATGACCTGTAAGGAGGAAGAAAGGACATGAAACTTCCTGGTACTTGTCAGCACTCAACTTCTTTCCTGATCGTGAGAAATACTTGTTGAGCAGGCAAGAGGCATAAATATTAAGAACTACAGAGTTAACTCCAGTTCTAATCAAAGCCCATTTCATGAAGACACTAACGTCTGTTCTTTCCTGCCCAGATTGCAATGAAATTAATCAAGACACACACGTATCCTTCAATACTATTTTTTCAGTAGTCTGGAAAAATGATAGTGGACTCTGAAGATACTTATCCCCACTTCATCCCTTTGCTTTGACATTTTCCTTTGTGATCTCTTACAAAACAATACCTACTATATGTTTTCATTTGCTGTTCCTATGTAGTACTGACTGGAGACCTAAAGGGTAAAGTATCTTTCCAAATAGGTATCTTTCTATTTTCATATGGCTCAACACATCAGTGTGAGTATTCTGTGGTGCTGAGGGCAAGGAGCAACATCCTTGAAATTCTTGTTGCCTGAGATATGAGATTTTTGGCTGTGATAGGCTAGGAGTTACCAGATATTCCAGCAGGCAGCTGTTTGCCATCCCAGGGGAAGGGTTTGTTACTGTCCCTGTAATGTGAAGCATTTGGCTTCAAATGTGCAGCATGAAAAGAAGGAGGCAGTGTCTCCCGAGTGTCTGTGTAGCTCCTTCTGTGAAATTGGCTAAAATCCTGTAAAATCAGACACATTTTTAATTATATCTTTGAATTAAGTGCATCTTCCAACTCCAACCTCTTCCCTTTACCCTAATTATTTACTTTTCACTATTGGAGAAAGTATTCAAGTTGCAATGGCAGTGCCATCAGCTTCTGTTAGAGGAGGGAAGAACAAGATTTCAGAGGCAACAGTTGAGGTGTTGGAAATGGTCAGTCTTTGGGGTGAGATATGAAACAGGACAATGAATACTGAGCATCTGGGATAGAGGTTTCCTCCATGGGGAGTTAGGTTGAAGCGAGGAGCACCTGGAAGAGGTGGGACAGTTACAGGTGTGTTGAAGGCTGAGAGGAATGGAGTGGTGTGGCAGGACCAAACAGAGAGTCAGCTAATGAGCAAACTTCTGGTGGGACTCTATGTACAAACAAGGCTGATAGAGAATTTGGGAACAGAACTAACATACATAAGGAGACTTCAGAGACAAATTACGGGTTTCTTTTCAGCCAATAGCTTCTTGCCTAGTACATCTAAAACCAGCTCTGAGGTGACAAATAGGTTACAAAGCAGTGAGGGCAATAAAAAGAAACAAACCAGTTTGTACCTTGGCGTAACCTCACAGAAAACATGTAGTCTTGGGTGGTCTGACTGCACTGAGGTGCTCCTGCTTAAAGGTGGAGAAGAAAAGTAATTTGATTTTTATTTCTAGCTGCCTGTTATATTACAGAATCACAGAATCAATTAGGTTGGAAAAGACTTCTGAGATCATCAAGTCCAACCTTTGACCTAACACCACCATGTCAACTAGACCATGGCACTGAGTGCCACATCCAGTCTTGCCTTAAAACACCTCCAGGGACTGTGACTCCACTACCTCCCTGGGCAGCACATTCCAATATCTAATCACCTTCTGTAAAGAAATTCTTCCTATTATCCAGGCTGTCAAGACCTGATTTATTCTTTTGAATCTCTTCGGGCATCTTGTTGTTCAAAGTGAGAGAAATGGATGATCCATGTAAAATGTGCATTTCACAGTAATACTGCTGCTTGCTTCCATGTAAAATATCAAATTTCCCTTTGGCAAGGGCAGGATTATGCAGTACACTATTGGAGCAATGCTACTGAGTTCATTTGGACAAATGTTTATGATGAGATTATGCCTCTGGAGCATGAATGTTATTCATGCTCCATGTCTAGATGTCTTAAACTGTAAACTGTGGCCTGTGGAAAGCTGGCACAAAACCTGGAAATCATAGAATCAACCGAGTTGGAAAAGATATCCAAGATAACCAAGTCCAACCCTACCCTGGTTACTGGACCATGGCACTAAGTGCCACATCCAGTCTCGTCTTGAAAACCTCCAGGGATGGTGAATCCACCACCTCCCTGGGCAGCACATTCCAATGCCTGATAATTCTCTCCATAAAAAGTCTCTTCCTAATATCCAACCTAAACCTCCCCTGGCAGAGCTTGAGTCTGTGCCCTCTTGTCCTCCTGCTGGTTGCCTGGGAGAAGAGACCAACCCCCACCTGACTCCAACCTCCTGTCAGGGAGTTGTAGAGGGTGATAAGGTCTCCCCTGAGCCTCCTCTTCTCCAGGCTGAACACCCCCAGCTCCCTCAGCCTCTCCTCATGGCACTTGTGCTCGAGTCCCTTCACCAGCCTCGTTGCTCTTCTCTGGACCTGCTCCAGCACCTCAATGTCCCTCCTGAACTGAGGGGCCCAGAACTGAGCACAGTACTCAAGGTGTGGCCTCACCAGTGCCGAGTCCAGGGGCAGAATCACTTCCCTGGTCCTGTCTTGGAAGAGCAGAAGGGTTAAGATGAGAAGGTATCAGAATATATTAAATACTACTACAAATCCACAGAGGAATCAACAGGGTGGAGAGCTGCTATTGCTGAAAACAACTGTTTGCTGTGCCTGTCTGCAGGAGAGGCATGCACATTCCTCATGTGCTGTGATAGCCTTGTGATCCAAATTCAGAATTCCCTTTGCTTCGGAGTTGTTGGGAAGGATCTGTTGCTTTGCAAGTTTATTAAAGTGCCAACCTTGTCACTTCCTACCCTGCTTAAAGGGGAGGCTAGTTGAAAGCTCAGCATGCATGTGAGGAGAACTGAGATCACTCATGAAGTGGTGAGACCTTGGCCTCTTTGGGGGAAGAGTCACATTTCTTAAGCATTCTGTTGCAAAGTGAGGCTGAACTCATGCATTTGATGCTCTGTGTCTGGTGTTGATGCTGTCAGGTGGCAGACCTAAAGTGGTGTTTTTAGAGATAAATACCCTGTTTGAGGGTAGGGTGGCAAGAAAATAGATTTGACTGTCAGTTCTGCTTTTACTACATATGCAGAATTCTCTTGTCTTTAGATTTTCACATTGAAGACACTGATGCTGCAGTTTCGTTTCTTAGCTACACTGCTGGAGGTTGTGGTGTCTTTAGAATGCTGTGTTATGCCTTAATAAGCCTTATCATGCCCTAATAATACCTTTTGAATGCCTTATGTCTAAGTGATTAGCATGTGCTTACATAAATAGGTATCTCAGCAGTAAGATGTTATTTGCATGATTGTGGTTTGTTGGGGAAGAAACTGCAAACCTGTCATCATATCACTTGTTCCAGCTGAAAAAATTCTCTCCACGTGGCTGTGACATCATCTTCATAGCTTGTATGGGACAATTAGTGTTATTGTCTGGGGTTTTGTCCCTCTTCTTGTGTAGCTTCTTCTTGGGAGTTTTGCTTTATGGTTTTGGCTGGGATAGAGTTAATTTTCTTCATGGTAAGAAAATTATAGCATATATATATAATATATGCTATATTT
>NW_008667464.1:0-830 GCF_000695815.1 Acanthisitta chloris | reverse complement strand
TGCATAGCATCAAGGCCTTTTCTGCTTCTGACACTGTCACATCAGCAAAGGGCTGGGGATGCACGAGCAGTTAGGAGGAGACACAGCTTGGACAGGTGACCCAAACTGACCAAAGGGATATTCCATACCATAGGACATCATGCTCAATACAAAAAGTGGTGGAAGAAGAAGGAAGGGGAGGATGTTTGGAGTGATAGTGTTTATCTTCCCAAGTCAGTTACATGTGATGGGCCCTGCACTCCTGGAGGTGCTGAACACCTCCTGCCTGTGGGAAGCAGGGAATAAACTCCTTGTTTTGCATTGCTTGTGTGTGTGGCTTTTGCTTTCCCTATTACTAATTCTGCTCTTTTGGAAAATAGTAAGGAGGATACATTATTTTTTCAAGTTTCAAATTCTCTTCACTGAGCAGAGGTACCAGATACCTGGATGTTATTGGATGTGGTTTCTTTTTTCCCCACCTATGTGCTTGGGGTCAGGAAGAGGAAAAATTATGAGGGTTGATTTTTTTTCTGTATTTTCCAATGCTAAGTCACAGGGCAGAGCTGCTGTGATGGAAGTCTGGAAGTCTTGGCTACATCCATTGTACTCATGTCAACAAATGTGAAAGCTTATATGCAGCAAGTTAATGCATCTGGTCTTGTGCATGAACACTTTTCTGACCTGTTCTGAATATGCTCATTTTACTGTCCATGCACAGACCACCTGTTCTTTGTAGGCATGGAGAGATGGCAGTTCTTTACTGCTATGAGATGCTAGAGCATGTGGAATCTGTAGGCTTGAAGCTGGACAGGACAAACCAATATTCAGGGCCGATACTGTTCAACATCTTT
>NW_008667463.1:0-619 GCF_000695815.1 Acanthisitta chloris | reverse complement strand
CGCGCTTCCGTCTAGAAGGGGCTAGGGACCTAGATGTTGGCATCAACAGCATTCAGTCGTACATAATCGTTCCTAAGAACGAATACTTTAGTGTCTCCTTTGGCAGTCGGACTACAGGCAAGAAGTATGTTGAACTGGTCTTGGAAAAGCCTCTAGACAGAGAGGAGCAGGGAGAGATGGGTTTCAACCTCATCGCAGTGGATGGGGGCTCTCCACCCAGGAGTGGGACCACTCAAATTCTCATTGACATTCTAGATGTAAATGACAACTCTCCAGTTTTCACACAAGAGGAGTACATGGGTCAAGTTCTGGAAAACATGCCGTACGCCGGGCAGGTTTTGGAAAATGCACCGGAGGCTCTGTGGTGCTGAGTGTTTCTGCAACTGATCGGGATGCAGGAGTGAATGGGGACATCTCCTATCAGTTCAGCCAAGCAGTGGGACAGAGTGACTCAGCCTTTGCTATTGATCAGAAGACTGGGGAAATTAAACTCACAAAGCCTCTGGACTTTGAGCTGTCTGACCATCACGAGCTCAGTGTGAGAGCCACAGATGGTGGAGGCCTTTCATCAATCTGCAAGGTGTTGGTGGAAGTGGTGGATGTGAATGACAATGCCCCG
>NW_008667462.1:34648-59821 GCF_000695815.1 Acanthisitta chloris | reverse complement strand
GCTGTCCCTGTCCCGAGCCCCGCTCCCGCCGCCGAGGCGGGTCACCTGCAGCCCCCGCTGAGGGCTGGGGATGGGCAGGAGCTCTGAACCTGCTCGTTCCGCTCACCTGTGCGGGAAAACGCTTCGCCCCTCAAAGTTTTGTCCTGAACACGATCCGCCCGGGTGGAACCTCCCTGCGGCCTCCTCGGCTGTGCTTTATTGACCGACACTTTCTCCACAGAAAACTAGTGACCGTCCTGAGGGATTTTATGAGTTCTGTGAGCTCACCTGGGAGGTGTGTGCGTGGGGGACACGGTCACCTGCCACCTCCTGCCCCCGAGTCACCCCGCGCATCACTCCGGGCTGCCCGCGGGGCCAGGAGGCTCAGCCACAAACCCATGGACTCTCTCCTGGATCACAGCCTCTCCTCTCATGGTCTCAGTATATCAATACCTAGTGATGACCTCCTCACAGCGACCGCAGCTCCGACCGCAGCTCCCACCTCCCTGAACGCCCAGCCCAAAAGGAAATCCCCCCTGGGCTGAGGTCTTTTGTAAAAGAAAAAGGTGTCCCGCCCCAGTGGCTGAGGTCTTTTGTCTCTCTTAAGTATCCGACTATCAACGTCTTCTGATAACAGGTATGGGGGAAAATTCCTTAAAGCAACAGAGGAGCCCTACAAAACCCTAACATTAGCCCATACACAGCAGTCACAGCCACCGAGGTCAAACAGCACTGGTGCCACAACTCCTGGCAGGGTGTGCATTTGTGACCAGGACAGCCAGTTCTGTGCCACACGGAGGGATGGCTGGTCCCAGCCCCCCTCATCACCCAAATACCTGTGTTATTCCTCTCTGAAGTTTCTCTCAACCTTTTTTGTACTTCAGGTAAACAGTTGTAAGTGGACCTGGCATGCTTCATCCCTGGCTTTAACCAGGCACAGTCAGACAGATAGGGTGTAACCATTGGTGTGTATTCTATTATATCTCCACAAGCTGTTACAGCAGGTGGGGCAGTGATTGTTATCTCCTACTCATCCCCGATGGCTCCTCAGGGTCTGTCTCTGTTCAATGTGCTGTCAGGGACCCAGGCATGGCCCACAGAGTTACATCCTCCCATTGGGAGATGCTTCACCCCATGGGGAGCCAAACATTCCCACAGGGATATAAACTGGGGTTTGGAGCAGCACAGAGCCCTTTGCCTGCTGGATTCCCAGAGGACAAGAGCTGCCACTGGACCTTCAGGTGAAGACCAGACCTACAGGATCACTGCTCCAACAGACCCATCACTCCAGGACTGCAGCACCATTTAATGGGACTACTACCCACACCCTGACTGACAGGGGGTCAGGTTGCTTTCTGACTCTGGCAGTGGTTTCTTTTTGTACTGTTCCATTTGTTGTTTTGTTTTTCCTATTAAATTGTACTTCTGACTTGGAGTCTCTCACTGGTTTGCTTTTAAACCAGCACACAGACACGCTTGAGGTATTTAAAAGGAGTAAAAATTGTAGTACATGATGTGGCTTTGCCATAGACCAGAAAACAAAAGCCCACAGAACAGATTAGCCCTGGAAGAGCACAGATGTTCCTCCTTGCTCACCTAGAGGGTAGCAGACTGCAAAGACAACACAACCAGAGCAGGGTGGCCACCATGCTGGGACCAGTTGGACATGCCATGGGGTGTCAGCCAGGCCTGAGGGCCCAGGGCAGGGCTTTGCCCTAGGCTTGGCACGGGGAGTCAAGGTGGGAGCTCATGGCAGGAACAACAGGCATTTATGGCTCCTGGTGCTATGACATTCAGGTGCAGACTCCTCTTACTCTCTCAGTTTTGCTCTGTGGGAAAAGTGTGAGGCTCTGTGCTGGGGAAAAGGAGTCATGACTTCTAGAACTGGTGCAAAGTCACCTCCTGTGTGGTTAAAGCTGGTGACTCAGATGCAAAAAGGGCAATATTTGATGCAAAGCCCAGAAATTTCAAGAAAATATATTGATACTGGATGGTCTTTCCAAGCATTTCTGACCTTGAGGTCAGTTATATGACTACTTACCTCTTGCAGGGGAGTGGTTTCACTAAGCCAAAAGGTCCCTTTACCTTAGGAAAATCAATTTTGGTGCATCTGAAAGAAATCTGAGCACTGAAAGGGGCGAAACAAGAAAGGAGAGAAAAGCATTCTATGGAAAGGACAAGATGAGAAATGAAAGTGCTGAAACATAAATTAGTATAGTCTCATGGGTTATGCAAACCATCTGGCTTTAAAAGCTAGTAGTAGGAACAAGGAAAAAGGTCATCAGAATTAGCAGAGAACTGCCAAACAACTGAAGGTAAGAAGGGAGCAAAGCAGGCACAGTGAGAGAACAAGTTGTTCATCAAAATACAAAATAGCAGCGATATTACTGGAAGTCAATGCAGCTCTGCAAGGAATGATTTGCATAGCTCCTGTGAATTTATCATCAAATACTATGCAGACTGTAAAAGGAAATTAAAATTCTCATAGCCACTCTGTGCAGAGGATTAGCAAAATAATGACATTTGTTCAAAAGCATGTGAAGCAATGCGAAAAAGCAAGAGAGAAAAAGGGAAATCGTCAAAGACAGAAGGAAATCCTTGAGTATACAAGTTTAGTGAAGACAGGAGTGAGGTGTCAAGGAAAGGGTAAAGAGTCAATCGGTAGGTGAATTAGGCATTAGGATATAACTCAAGTAGCAATTCTCAGGACTGGAAGGTGTAAAGCATTCCCTGCCTGGTTGTATTTTACTGTTTTATAGCAGGCTGCACCTAACAGAGATACACAGATCTATCTTACAGCCCCAGGAGCAGACAGACTGAAGTCAGTAGTATTAGGTATAATGAATTTTGTTAATGACGTGTAAAAGCTGCAAGACTTGAGTCTGTGTGCAAATTAGATGAGTAACAGTATCACAGTGTAAATAACATGTCACATGCAGGTTACTTTCCCGGTTCACAGTCATTTTATCAAGATATTACTCAGTGTCAAGGTTCTTAAGTTTGTATAATAAATTAAGTTTCCATCTTTAAGTCTACCAGCCTTCTGAGGTTGGTTTGATTGTGGGGTTTATTATCATGTTTTCAATAAGTTTTGAACTGTGGAATTGTTGTGGGGCTCAAACAGAACCGTAGGACTTAATAGCTTTGCAAAAGGGATAGAAGAAGGTAACAGCAAGTTACCTCCACAAGGGCATATTTAAATCTTCTTGGTAAGAGATTCTAAACTAGCAAAGATACTGAATGTGGCTGAGAGGGTAAAATAACAGCTCTGTGTTGCTAAAGTGTCTATAAGTAAAAGAATGACTTTGGAAATTATAGATCTGAACATTTCCGCGCAGTGAATAACAGATTGAAGTTTAGCTTGTCCTTAATTGCTGGAGCTGAGCTTATTTATGATACCCATTTAGATGTGAAAAACATGCTAGGCAAAGTGAAAGAAGAGGTGGGTAATCTATATTATTTTATGCATACAAAAGATTTACATCCTTATCCATGGTAACCACAGCTGAACAGGAGTTTCTCAAGGAAACACTTTTCTGTTAAAACATGCTGTGTTGTCTGACTAAGGTTTTTCATGAGAAATATGCATATTTAAATCAAAAATCTCCTAGTAAGGCCCAGAAAAAAGGTCCAGAAGGGGCCAAAAATTACCCTAAAATGGCTAGTTAGCCCCGGAGCCAGGCCACCTGTGTGGCCCAAGATTTTAAAGGTTCACATTTTTGTTGTGGTTGATTCAAAGATATGATCTAACCACTGGATATTTAGGTCAGCCTGTCTCTCAATTTCACTGGCCCATTCAAGGTTACATTAAAAACAAACAGCCCTGCTAGAAAAGACCTTTTGGTAGGCAGAAGGAGTTTAGCATGGAAGAGGCAAGAAGGTGAGTATAGGACTTATTTTCTTGATTTAATACTCTTTAGCATGAAATAATAGGGAAAGCAGAGTAATAAGCTGGGACTTGAGTTAATGGTAGAATTTTTTTGAGATTTAAGAACAAAATGTACGAAAATTACATGAACCAAAACTTGGGTGGGTGTAAAAATGAAGATAAACACAGGATTCAGTTAAAGTAGAACATTACCAGAGAATAATTTAGGCATAAAGATACACAAAGGGAAAATACTCTTAATACTTGTATACTTGTGATATGAATAAAATGTTGCAAAGGGGATTAAAATAATATGTGATAGTTAAAGGCTAAACATAAGAACTATACAACAAAAAGATAACATCTGAGTTTTACTGTGTGCTTACTTACTGAGGTCATGTTTGAAATCCATCCCAGGTCTGTTTTTTAATTACAAATGAGAATTATATATATAAGCACAGGTACAACTGTGTGATTGTAGAAATTGTATCTGCATATTTGCACAGGATAGAACTGCATGTTTTGTCTAAGGATCACAGAGCTATTTGTCAGTTTATCCAAGTACAAAGAGCCTGAACAAAAGGTCAGTTCCAGCTATGCTAAATACAGTCTACCTGCACAAACAAGCCCTTAAACAACAACAAAAAAAGCATTAAAATCACCTTCTTCATTTTCTTTCTTCCTCTCATCCTGTCCCCTGTCCCCTCCATCCCCTCCTCCCCAAATCAAGGCTTCTGAGCACATTAACTGCAGATCATTTGTCCTGTTAATAGGTCCAAAGTCCACAGGGAACAATACCTATCAGGCAGTTTATCTAAGATTTGGTAACCTAGATATCTTGGCAGAGCTCTAAGATGTATTGGGAAGGGGTTAGGGGTGAAAGAGGAGAGAAAGAGAGAGGCTTGTGCTGTATCCATGACCAGACAAGACAGAATTGATATTATTTTATTATTTACATTTTCTGGCTCAAGAGGACATAGGTAAAATATTCAGAGCTTGTAGATGTATCTGCAGACAAAAAGGGAGATCTGGAGGGCTGTGCTGCACGTGTAACCTTCACCAGACTCTTCTGAGGGCAGAAAGAGCTGGTTGAGCAGCAATAAGCCTCTTGCACCTTGCTTGGGATTTGAGGACTTCTTTCACAAGACTGTGAAAAATGAGACTAGAAAAACCATCTCTAGAGTTACCTCTTGGAGCACCATGGTTACAAGAGGAGCAGCACCGACTGCTGCTGTGCTCCAGGGTGATCTGGCCAAGGCACTCCAACAGTGACAGCAGCACTGTTCACACATTGATATCCTGGCTTATTTTGGTTATATTTATTTGCTATTGTTGATAGAAAGGTTAAAATGACAAGATTTATATTTTGGGGGGGATTGGAACTCTGTTGCAGAGGCTGTAGCAGCCATTGGTATTAAAAGGTATCAAAAAAAGTGAACAGAAATTTTGCACATGCACTTACAAGTGGTTTCTTTTACTCATGTGTGTTGAAAATGTATGTGCAAGGTTATACAGCTCTGTTTATTGGATCTTTTCATTCAGAGAAAATATATCACTCCATGTACACATTTTTAAAAACATTGAATTAAATTGGTTAATATTTTAAAGCAGTTAAGAAGGAAGGACTTTGCCCTGCAATATTGATAAGCAGTATGTCTAAAAAGTCATTGAGTGCTTAGAGACTCTAAGGATGTTGAGAGGATGAGAAGCTCTACAGAAGCTTGGATTACTGAGAGCTAAAGTTATACCACCCTCTCTGGAACAGTACAAATGCTCAAATTTCAGTTTGATGGTTGTATTCTGCATTCAGGAACTAAGTTTATTAAAGGAATAAAAAGTTCCTAAAGGGAAAATTCCTTAACTGGTGTGAAAAGGCATAGCCTCAGGTCATACCAGCAGTGGTCTTTTTTATTTTCAATTATTGACTCAGGTCATACCAGCAGTGGTCTTTTTTTTTTTTTCAATTATTGAATATTTCATAGTATAACTAAAAGCACTTGAAAGGATTTTAGCATTCAATACAGAAATTACTGATTTTCAGTATTTTTCATTTCATATGTATAAAACTAGCAGAGCCTTTGAAATTTTTAAATTCATTCATACTGAATTGAGTTTAGCATGAAAATAAATATTTGCAGGGTCTAGAAGATGTCAGATTGCTTGATGGACAAGTGTGGTAGGATTAACTTTAGAAATATCACAGCAATTCAGTCGCACCTGGGAATGATGTTTTAATGTAGGGTTGATTTCAGCCATTTTAAAGATATTTTTTCTTCTTATTTCCAAAATTGTATTAGAAAATGTCTTTACTCTGGTGCATGCTAAAAGTTTTACTCTAGATATTTCAGCATCACTGAGGAACAGGACTTCAATATAGAGCCAGAAGTAAAAATTCTTGAGAATTGTGTAACTGTATGACCGATTTAAAAAAGGAAAAGAGAAAAAGTAGGTTGATTTTAGTTATGACTAGTAAGCTGTGAGCCAGTCTTTTATTCCCTGTGCTGTAACTGAATGATAATGGGTTTTATGTGTTGCTGGAAAGGGGCCTAAAGTGGAATGTTCATGGCCTAAGAGATGAAATGCAACTAGAGAAAATTGCCTGTGAGAATAGCAGGAGATGTGACTTACATTAGCTGAAGACCTGAACATCTGTGTATATGAACACTTAGGGTATTGTGTTTTCAGCTGACTCCTAAGGCTGGAGGAACCCTTGGTACCAGACCAGCCACTTTGGTGGCAGTTTGGGACTGTGAGGAAAATTTCCCTAATTTCTCCTGCTGGTTTGCTAGGGATGCTGGAGAGAGCAGCTTCTGTAATGTAGGCATCTGCAGGTCTGGAGTGAACCCAAATTCATTTGAGATTCATTTAAAATTCTAGATGACTTGTTCAAATACCACTTAGAGTGATGAAGCTGTGTTTGATGTAAAACGTGGAGAAGAAAAGGGTGGCATGAACAACGTGTGAGCAGCAATGGATGGATGTTCACAACCTTGAAGAACAGACCCCTGGTGTCTCAAAATACAGTAAGTGATGAATCCAAACTCTGATACCACTTCTGGCAGCTTTATATTTAGTATCAAGCTATAAAATGGAACTTGGGCTTTACTGAGAGAGCAATGGTTTCTGCCAGAACAAGCACAGGTCACTAGAGCTTGCCTCTTTGACTGAGAAAGACTCAATTTCTTGCTAATGCCCACCATCATCTCAGAGCAACACAGAGGCTGAACTGTGACTTGACTGTTTTCTAGTCACTGGGGACAGATTTCAAAATAAAAACCACCTGAATTTCTACTGATTTTCATGGGCCCAGCTGAAAAACTTCCTGTCTGAGCACACCATGATGGGATATCCAGATGAAAGGATTAGACATTTGTACACATTTTTTGCAAATGGGTTTTTGTTCTTCGAAAACCAGCTTGAAACCCCTAGGTGTGCAATTAATAATTAGATTTGGTTACCATTGATCAAAATTGATTTAAAATGTCAATAGGAAGTCAAATTTTAAAATTAATTAGGTGCTTTTAATGGGAAGGAGTTCAGAAACAGTTTAAAAATTCTATTTTCATCCATCTTTGCTAATCTGTAAGACTTGACGCTTGGTGAATGGATTTTACAACCAATAACTAATCCCCTGAGATACCTACTCCTCTTGTGCTCAATTAAAGGATGAATGAGATTATTGCACTTTGTCATTCTGAAAGAATAGGCCTGTAGTTGATTAAAGCCTCTGGGGAAGCTCTGGTTACGTGTCCCTCACTTGCTGTGTCTGACTTGGGAACCTGCAGTCTGGTTCCCATGCTGAGCACCCCAAGCTGCTGCTGAGATGAGTGCATTGAGACAACAAGTGTTATACAACCTGACATCTCACACTGAGTTCCCAAAATTCATAGAAATCTTTTACCTTAGTCTCACTGTGCATTTTTAAGATGGTGATAAGTAATCCTATAGGGAGCTGAAAAGATACACGAATCATTGTGAATTTCTGGGACTGCAGTGAGTAGTGCCATAGTAACACCATTGCAGAAGTTAGTGTTGTCCTCAGAGCTGGGGACAAATAGTGTTGCAGCAGACTAAGTGTAGAACTGTATGGGGAAATATGAGTGGGGAAAAAAAGCACTCTTTGCTGTCTCATCAACAGCAAGGTGTTTGCATCATCCATAGAGCAGATACAGGGAATAGTTTGTGTGGAACTTCTCTTAATGTGATTAAAGATATCATGCATTGAACACATAATCAAAGGAGAGATTAAAGCTGTGCACATCTTCATTTCGACACCCCTTGACTTTTGAGTGCCTGATTTTTCAGCTCTAATAGTGTTCTTTAACTGTGTTTTTATGTTAGGGTTAGGGTTAGGGTTAGGGTTTAGGGTTAGGGTTTAGGGTTAGGGTTAGGATCATAGAATTATAGAGTCTTTGAAGTTGGAAAAGACCTGCATGATCACTGGATCCAAATGTTAACCCAGTACCACTGTGTTCACCACCAAACCAGATGACCAAGTGCCACACTCACACATCTTTTGAACGCTCCAGGGGTGGTGATCTCATCACGACCTTGGCCAGCCTATTCCAATGCTTGACCACCCTTTCAGTGCATAAAGTGTTCCTGACATCCAATCTAAACCTCACCTGGCACAGCTTGAAGCAGTTTCCTCTCATCCTGAAATCCTAGGAGGGAGAACTGGTTTCACAAAGTGCAATGCACAGATGTTTGAGTTTTCCAGCCCCTTGCTGTGGTGGTGAGAGGCAGTGTGGGACAGCAGTCAAGATGGTACTTATGATCCCCTCTGTTATTTTCTGCAGCACCTCTCTCTCACTGCCGATTGCTGAAGGCATAATATGCTTTTGAGGTAAGCTCATCCTCTCTCTGTGATCTATCTGGTAAACATTGTCTTGCTTACTGTGAAACAGAGAAGTGAACCTGGTGGTGACCTAGAGGTTAGAATATTTGCCATAGTTGTATGACTATAAACTTGGAGCACTGTTGAGGATGTTTCTCCCAGGATGCTGCAGTGAAATCTAGAATTGAACAATATGTTTGACAGCAGCTCAGAATGGAGCAAGAGCAACTGAGCTCAGATCCTTTTCACTCCAGTTTTATAGCTAAATGCTTATTGACATGGGTTATTTTGAATAGCAAAAGAATAAATTAAAAATAAATTAAGCACATAATTTCTAGTATAAAAAAATTAAAAAAACCTTGCTCAAGGCATTCTGATATCTCAGAGTACAAGACTGCTTGGACCATTGTCAATGATGTGTTCCTTTCAAAGGAAGGTCACTGAGGGTATGTGTGATCAGAAAAAAGAAGATAGGGAAAGTTCATGGTAATGACAGCTGAGGAGAAGGACATTGTTTGGACTACACTGAAATTACATTATGTGTCTCTGTAAGTACAAGATTATGTTGAGAACAGTCATAGCTTTTGGTAAAACTATTAAAAGTTGAATAATAGAAGAGACAGGATGCTCTTTTTCTGTTCTGAATCATGACTTTAAAAGCCTTCCTGTTTCTCTCTGTTGTAGTTCAGAGTGTTCCCATAGAGCATCAAAGACCAAACAAAAACACCTACTTTACTTTTCAAGGGAATCTCCCTCTTAGGCTAAGCATTTCCTATGAACTTTTCTGCTCTGTGTAGCAGAGCTCCTACTGCATATGACTAGGTGGATAGAGTCACAGAGAATTATTCTCTTATGCAATAATCTTAATAAATGTGGACACTGCTCTCAGTGAAGCCAAGGAGTGGCTACCAGCTTTGAAAAGGCAGGCCACAACTGCAGACCTCTTCCTATTTAGAAATTCATACCTCCTTATGCCATCCTAACCTAATGTGAAACAATTATGGCTAGGTTGGCAGCCCATAGCCTGGAAAAATACAAAAACAGGGAAGAAGGAGAAGCAATGACACTGTGCTGGGGTCCCACCCTTGAATGAAGGGGTGAGGGTGGCTGTGCAGCAGCAGATGCACAGAGGTGGCCTACAGAGGACTAGGGAGAGCAGCCAGAGCTGGGGCTGTCAAGATGAGCTCCTGCTGTGTGCTTCACTAGGAACTGTCTAGAGCCTATGAGTGGCCTGGGCCCCAGTGTACTTGAAAGAAATCCACTGGCAGGGGTGGAAACTCCACCTTGTGAAAAGGGAATGTCTCCAGATGATTTGTAAGGCAGATGAACAAGGTTCTTGTTTTAAGGTGTGTGATGGATATTTAGTATCCTATTGTTTAATCTCCAATATTGCCAGTGAAAATAAAAGATTGTCATGGTGAAAAAGTGGTAAAGGCACAAAATTCTACTGGCAAGAATTACATTAAACACAGCTAGAAAAAATATTAAGACAAAAATAACCTTGTAACTGGCATTTTCTTTCTTTAGCAGATGAATAAAATTAGAGATAAAAGAGCTGTCCTAAACTGGAACTGCAACAGGAAGGCTGAGAAACAAGAGGACAAAGATAGTCTTCATAATAGGTTTGTGAAAATGGAATTCTTTGCTTCCCCCTCGCTACAATTTAAAAACAAAAAACAACCCCAACTTTTCCCATATACATTTTTTTCCACAAAATCAACGTATTTCCAGAGCCAAAAGCATCACACCTGTTCAGATGTGCTAATTGCACAGGAGAGTCTCTCATCAGATAGCACAGAGTGCTTTCTAATATTAGATCACGCTCGCACAGAGTGCTTTCTAATATTAGATCATACTGAAACAGGCCTGCTTTTAAGCATTCAATCAATGCATCATGATCCACTGATAAATTAAAAACTGCAGCTAGAGTCCCTGATCTCTGTGTGCTGCTCAGGCAGTTTAAGGCTCTATGATCCTGACTAGGAAGATAAGAATCCCCCAGAGGCTGACTGACCTGTGATAGATTGCTCAGGAGCCAAATATTGCTGTCGATTCCAGCATAGATCATATCAGGGAATCAGGAGACTACAGTCAGATCTCTTGATAACTACTCTCATTTTCTTGCATCAAACAGTTCTCAGTTTCATTGCAGATGGACTAGTTTTACACTCCTCTTTCAGTCTTAGCATAACTTTTTAAGTTGTGACGATAGCAGACCTCTGAAAAAGGAAAACAATCTGATAAACACTGAGAGTTGGTAACCCCATCTTTAACTTTTCTAATTTAAAAATCAGATTCTTGGGACATAGAGTGCATCATGCTGTGTACATCTAAAACATTTTTACTACTGTCCTTGAGTTTGAATATAGGCTGTTGTGGTCATCGCTGTGCATACCCCAGCAGCCCTGGTACCCAAGGCACACTCATCTGTTGAGCCCAGTGACCAGCTCAGGCACTTGATAGAAACAGCTTTTACTGGCAAACAAGTGTTTTACACATTGTGGGTGGACAGGCCCATGAAAACAGCTATCCTGCAGATAAGAAAGCAGTCCATGGGAGGGAATCTGGGGACAGAGGAGGAGAGAAAGGTAAGTGGTTTGGTCAGGAAGGATGGTCCCTTGTAATAAAGGATCACCTTTAAATAAAGAACAACCCTTAGAATTTCTCTTTGTGCAGAACTGAGAGTAAATATAATACCATGTATTAGTAGTGTCCAGCCTTAGAGAATGGTGGAAGAAAGGACTCGGCCTTTGCCATTGTGATCAGTAAAATGAGCCTACTCAGTCAAAGGAGCTTTTCCTTCCATGAAGCTGTGGGAGAACTTCAGTCACGCTGTCATTAAATAGCCTAGAGCAGGAACTAGAGTCACCTGGGGTTTGGTTTGGTTTGGTTTTGAAGTACTCTCCTAGACTGTTCAAACTGAATTCATAAGCTCTTACAGCTGCTGTGTTTTTCCTTTAGATGTTGTTCTGAGAAAATAAAGTTGCTAATACTCACCTCTTTTTAATAATCATGGCAAGATTTCAGAAAGTTCAGTGCTCAAAGCCTAATTTCTTGCTGTGAAGGTAGTGCTCAGGTACTGTTTGAGGCAAGAGGTAAGTAAGGACAGTTACAGTAGGAAACAACAGGGGGAAAAAAGCCAAACCAATACTCTTTATTCAGATGAAAGTTGAGCTAGCACAGTTTATCTAAGGGTTTCATAATTACCCCAAAAGGCAGGAAGCACATGTCACTGCATATTGCAAAGAACTCAGAAGGAGGCTAGGCTGGCTTTAGCCTATATGTCCATTGTTGTAGTCATATGGCCATACAGCAAGAACTGCTGAAATGTACCTGCTGGAAATGTCAGCCTTTACAGCAAAGCATCTGCTACTGCAGCATAATAAAAATGTATTAACCCAAGACAAGGATTTATTGTAGGTTTAGCATGATGGGTGAGGAAACAATTGAACGGAAGAGGGAACTGGAGTAAGCTGAAAAGGAATTACTAATGATGTTTTGGAACAGCAAGTTATTTAATATTTTCATTAATGACTGTACAAAAAATAAGCACGAACTAATGAAATTTGAACATGCATCTGAAACTGGAACAAGTTGACAGAATATAAAACAAAGGACTAGAATTTCACATGGGAAGAATTTGGTAAAGTGAAGCCTGAAGTAATGTAAGCTTCATGAAATAAGTGTCAAGTCACAAATTTGAGAACCAAGTTATTTTGCTAGGAACAAGGTGGTCCTCTGGTTAAAAACAATGGCACAGGAGAAAAAAGTTGGTAACAGCTTCTACTTCCTGGAGCCACGAGAAGACAAGGTGGTCCTCTGGTTAAAAACAATAGCACAGGAGAAAAAGGTTGGTAACAACTTCTACTTCCTGGAGCCATGAGAAATAAAAAACCAATAGTAACAGAACTCCTACTGCCATACTGTTTTTAAAAATTGAAGACAGATACAACAGAAAGTGGATTTCCAGTACTAAAGTTCCCTCAGTGCTAGTGCATATCATTTCTGCAGCTTTTCTAGAACCATGATGTGGAACTGGACAGAGAGGAATCACCCTCTTTGATTAGAGAAGATGGAGAGCACATCTGTGCCAAACACCCTAACCCAGTGAAAAAACCTCAATGATTGCTGAGTAAATGAGAGCTAAAACGACATCACTGTTTGAAGCCTGGGGCTGTGCCTCGGGTTGTGCTCAGACAAGCAGCCACATAGCTACACAGAGCCCAGAATTTCTTATCTGAAGCAGATTAGGCAAGATCTGTGCCTATCTGTAAGAGCTTAATGAACCTGAAGAACTGCTGGCTGCCTGTGGAAAGTTCTGCAGCTGTTCCTGAAAGCTGCCCTTGGCCAGCTATTTGTCAAGGTGCCAGCACTAAGCCATGCTCTTCTCTCTGAAATGGGCAGCTGCCACGACAGGTGCTCCTGGCACAGGCAGGGCTGGACACTGTGCAAGGGTCTTGGTTCACAAGGCACTGGAGCAGATCAGCAAATAATCCAAGAAGCTGGCTGGGGTGTGTCTGGTGATTTCACATCGCAGTCATTAGCAGAAATGTCCTTCACTAAACAGTTTTCAAGTCAGGTGAGAGATTTTAATCAAAATTAGTCTCTCTGATTTTCTTCTGTAAGTCAGAAGACCTCAAGGCACTTGTGAGCAGCAGCACATGGGAGTTTAAATGCGAAGCGAGTTGCAGCTCTCAGAGTAAAGAGCAGGTGCAAAGTGGATTTTTTTCATTTCCTTGGCAAATCTGAAAGCTTGGGTGCTTGGATCTATACCTGAAGACCTTTATTTGCTAAGGAGCAAGTCTGAGTGCTTCTTTTTGTTTTAACTTAGCTCACGCGTTGAAGCAGACGCTGGGCTTTGTTTCCCAGCCAGACAACAGAGAAAAGGAACATTGTCATCAAAAAAAGGGTCCAAGTCCTTACAAATAACATTGATTACTGCAAATAGTTTCAAGCTATTGCTTTCTTCAGTAACATTTATACTGAATGAATATGCATAAGGGGGAGAGCTACAGACATGCCACTCCCAGGTACAACTGTGACTAGAACATTTATTCTTCAGGCAGCTGTTTGTTGCTAGTGACTGGTGATGCAGTTGCTCAAAACACCTTAGAGTGGTGTTTTCTTGTTCATTTTCATTAATGACTGTACAAAAAATAAGCACGAACTAATGAAATTTGAACATGCATCTGAAACTGGAACAAGTTGACAGAATATAAAACAAAGGACTAGAATTTCACATGGGAAGAATTTGGTAAAGTGAAGCCTGAAGTACCTTAGAAGAAGCTCAAAGAAGTACCTTAGAGTGGTGTTTTCTTGTTAATTTTCAAGCAGTTTTATTAATCAAAGTCAGGTTCAACTTCCTGGAAAAGCTGAACAGATCTCAAGTCCTAAAATTATGGGAAGTTTCCAGACATACAGTTAGGATAGTGCAGCTGGCTGAATGCCAAGGATAGTCCATTACAAAGCCCAAAGAACAACAGCTCTTCCTCCTCAGTAAAAACGAAACAGATCTGTTTTGCAGGTTTCTAAAAGATAACTCTAGAAACAAACAATTTATTTATATCTTCAAAACTTAGTTGGCAATGAGAACAGCAAGTAAAACCTAGAACTCTTTTGATATTTTTGTGAAACTTGTGACAAAGACCTCAGGAGAAAGCCCTGACAGACCTTGGCTCAAGGAATCCCAAGAACATCATTTGTGTTGCAAAAAGCCAATTCTATTTTCATGTCAGAGCAGTTATAATAGAGCTAGACTAGAAACTGAGCTGAAATCTGCACACTAGCTGCACAAGTAACAGAAAATAATTCCAATAACCAGGAGGATAAATGTTTATCTTTAATTTTTTTTACCCTTCCTAGCAGTATCACCTCTGAGTTCTTCAGAAGAAATGCATACTTCTGATGTTGATGGAATGACATGTCTTTCTTTTGGGCACAGAGATTACATCTGTCCGTGTACTCCATGAAAACTGAAAAAGCAATATTATACACTGAAGAAAAACAAGGCAGTAAATTTGGATTCTTTTCTAATCTAACGATATGAGCAAATACTGAGAAGCAGAAAAAAAGAAACTTATTTACATATTCATTAAGTAATTTGTATAATCAGAAGATTTAAAAGGTCATTACTGGAACACCTGCCTGTTAACAGATGCAGAAGAATGAAGGCCAAAGAACACAGTTTTTATAAAGATGTTGATAGATAAACAGTTGGCAGATCTGCAGGTACCTGCTGGGGCAGCATTAGCCGTTTCGGTCAGGTCACTGTTGTGGATGAGGTAAATCTGGGAGTCATGAATCCATGCACACACTGACTCTCCTGCTGCAAAGCCTGGTAGTTGTTTAGTAGGAACTTCATTGCTTTTAAATATCAACATTCCAGTTAAATCAGCTTTTATCCAGTAGGGAAATTTTGAGTACCAAGGTGAAGTATAGATCTGACATAAAGCAGGAAGAGTATAGTTCATTGCACTTGACTGAAAAGATCCTTGAAAGAAGTCTTGCACTGTTACCACAGAAAGAAAACCAGCACAGCTGATTAGACAGACAGGGGGTACAGCTCTGTGCACAAATCTTAATCAAGAATGAGGAGTGTGTCTTAATTTGGTTGCATTGGTTAACTCTTGTTTGAGTGCCACTCAGGAACACAGGTCACCTCAATAGCCATTTCCACAGGACCAAACTGAGAATCTCTTCACTTAATTGTAGATAACCAAGTGTTACACGTCCAGCTCTAAGCTGGTCACCAAATGCTATTTCAGTCTGTGGCCAAATCATTTTCCTGGAGATTCCTATTGGATGATTTCCTTCTAAAACTAAAGCTTTAGGAGTTGTGCTGATTCTGGCTGAGAAACATTTCTTCACAGTAACCAGTATGGGGCTGTGTTTTGGATCTGTACTGGAAACAGTGCTGATAATTCAGGGATGTTTTTGCTATTGCTGAGCAGTGCTGACACAGTGTCAAGGCCTTGGCTGTTGCTCACCCCACACCCCACAAGGAGGCTGGGGGTGCACAAGAAGTTGGCAGAGGACACAGTCAGGACAGCTGACCAAAGGGATGTCCCACACCATATGGCATCATGCTCAGCAATAAACTGGGGGGGAGTTTGCAGGGATTGGCTGGGTGGTTTTATTTCCCTTTCTTTCTCTGACAATTTAAAAGTATTGTTTCTTAATTATGAAACTGTTTTTATCTCAACCCATGAGTTTCTTTCTGACTTTTACCCTCACACACCTGCCCCCATGCCAGGGGAGGGCAGTGAGGGAGTGGCTGTGCCTGGCTGCTGCCTGGGGTTGAACCACACCACGAGCTCAGGGAGGCAATTTACAGATACCTCAGCCAAGGCAAAATAACTGTGCAATCAGCATTCTATTAGTAGTCTTAGGAGAGCATCTGGTTGCATGAAGAAAATTAAATAAGTGGCTTAGATGTCTGCATTATCTGCATCATTAGTATTAATTTATAAAAATAGCTAATAGATTAATACATAAATAGAGGTATGTATTAATCAAGCCTGTGTTTAATAGCTAAGGCATCTCCCCTCCAGTGTACTGGGCACTGAATCACACAAATATTCAAGTTGGGAGGAAGCTCAGGAGAGAATCTGGCCCAATCCCCAGCTCAAGCAGGACTAACTCCAAAGCCATGACACAATGGATGGTCAGAGCCCTTCTTGTCAGTCAAGTTCTGCACATCTCCAAGGACAAATATTCCACAGTCTTTCTGAACAACCTGTTGCAGCTCCACTTCCAGTTTCAATTCACTGTCATAATGATTGGTTTGTAAGTCCAACAAGAAATTCTCTTGCTGCAAGTTGTTTCGGTTGTCTCATAGTCTCTTCATGTGTGGCTATGGGAAAAGTCTTTTCTCATCCAGGCAGATGCAGACAGCAATAAGCTGCCCTGCTGCACATGCCTACACCAGTGTGCAGGACTAATCCACTGGGGCAGATAAGCACATGTCTTTGTTGAACACCATGAGGCTGGTTAATCCTTAAGCCCAGCTTGTCAGGGTCCCATTGAATGACATACCCCTCAGTAGCAGCCACTGCTCCCAAGTTGGTGTTATCTGCCAACAGTACGAGCTTGCAGTTCATCCCTTTGCCCAAGCTCTTCACAAAAACATAAAATAGCACTGGCACCAGTGTCTGCCCTGAGGAAGGCCACAGAAAGCAGCTGTCAACCTCACTCTGTAGCATCATCATTCTTCAAGTATGATGGTCCAGCCAGTTTCCCACACACCTTCAAAGTACACCTGTCCATCCCACTTCTCTCTCCAGTTTGGCTGTGCTGGTTTTGGCTGGGAAGGAGTTAATTTCATCTCAGTAGCTGGTACAGTGCTGTGTTTACATTCCGAGTGGGAATAATCTTGGTAGCACACTGATGTTTTGGTTGTGGTTATCTGAAATCAAGGACATCATCTTCTTACATCTCATGCTCTGCCAGTGAGAAGGTACACAGCAGAAACTGGGAGGGAGCACAGACAGGACAGGTGACCTGAACTAGCCAAAGGGATATTCCACACCACAGAATATCATGCCCAGTATATAAACTGGAGTGGAGTTAAACCTCAACAGTCCTCCCCCAGTCCTGGGTTGCTGGCAGAGGTTAAACCCACGACACTGTATAAGACTGTATAAAAGTACTTAGCAAAGACAGGAGATGCAGCATTCTATTCTGGCTCTTCTTTCACAAAACAGAGGAAAATCAAGCTGGTTAAAGCAGAATTTGTCCCTGGTGAAGCCCATGATGGCTATTCCCAATCACCATTTTGTCCTTTATGTGTCTTGAAATTAAAATTCATTTCCATAACCTCCAGGAATATGCTCTACAGTCTTCCCTGGGACTGAGGTTTTGTGCTACCTCAGTTGCAAAATATTCTTGATACAATTAATAAAAAATGATACAAAAAAATTCATTTTACATCCCCCCAGTAAGACAGTTTTATACAGAATAACCTCCTGTAGAAAAATCTTTTGTATTACATAACTTATATAAACTTCTTTATATTTTGCTTGCTTTAAATGTACAGAATAGCATAAAACAAACTTTAACTATTCATAAATTTACAAGATAAAATTTTTTAAAGAGCAATACATCTTCCTCCTTTAACTTGCATGGTAAAAGCTTCCACATAGTCAAGGATTCAAAAATTCATCCAAAATTTTCAGAGATGATTCATACAGGAATCTGAAATGACACAAAACAATGCGTAACAGGATTAGAAATGCTAAATGCCAAATCAATCCTCGACTATTTGATTCTCAGAGCAGAGCTACCACATGATTTCCTTGACCAGTTAGTCTATATTAGTTTAAGCATTAAAAATGCCTTTACAAATTCCTTTTGAAACTGCTGGATTCTTTTCCTTTCAACTTCTCCATTTTTCTGCTGATCATCTCTGTAACCAACAGCAAGCCAGTTTAAATTACTATGTCAATTCAAGCACATTTTCTAATATGTCATCATCTATTTAAAGAACCCGCTCGTTTTCTCACAGCATTGTTACTCTTTTTTTCAAATACAGTGAAATCCTTTACTGATAATTCATCCTAGACCACTTTTCATTCTTTTACTTACTTCTCCTTCACTCTTCAATCTTTATAATTTTTCACCTCACCTGTGGCAAATTTTTTTCCAAGCCTGAGCTTTCTACCTTGATACTGTTGGACCTGTGACACATTGTACAACAAGGCACCATTTGGGATAACTGTGCACCTCCCCAGAGAGACAAGTTTAAGTCAGGTTTTCCAGGTACCTTTCTAGGAACTTTTAGGCAGTTAGCAGAGAAATCATACACAGAGCTCTATACCAAGACAATTCAAGAGTCATTATTTACAGATGCAATGGGAGCTAAGCTGAATGACAGTACTAAAGAAATACCTTTCAGCACAGCCATTAGCTAGGTTTGAATTCTAATAGCCATATATCAGAATGGTTATTACAGTAAACATATACTATTAAGTGAAAGTTATTATTCCGTAGCACATTTGGGTTTATAGAGCATGGGACGTTTTTCCCTAGCCTCCAAATCACTGCACTGACAGCTTCATCTGCATTTTTTTGCTAGGCATAAATATTTGTGTTTTATAAACGAAACTAACGTCTGTGCCATTACTCTTGAGAAAACTCTCAATATACAATATGCTGTCCAGAATTTTTAAGTGCACTGAACAGCATTTTCAAAGTAATAGACCCACAGAGCCATCCAAAACCTCAGCTGTAGGGGGAAGACTAAATTACAATGAAAGGTTTTGCTTCTGAATTGGTGCAACAATTCCTCATTTAAGGGCAGCTTTTTTCTTTTGTGCTAATATGTAATAGATGACTTCTAAGTCTAAATTTAAGATGCTGGCACAGAATGCCAAGTCTCTTGGGAAATTAAAAGAATGTCACCATTTCCTGGTATACCTGGGTATTAAATAAAATAATCCCTCAAGGAGTTATTATGAGATAATGCATTCAGAAGCAAGAAATAATATTAGTATTAGGCATGAGTTAAAAGCCCAGTAATGTATTTTAGCACACAGCAGTGCAGTGCTGTTAGAAGACTCTCTTCAAATTAGCAACCAGAGACCCAAAAAAGTGCAAACATGCTTTAAATTCATCACACAAAACCTCACCACTGCAGAACTCCTTCCAAATCTCTTTCCACCATGAATCTTTTTATACTTCTGGAGGGAAAAATTCCCAACATACCTGTACAAATGTGAATTTTCCCAAATTCTGCAAAGCTGTGCGATAGCTTCTGAACTTAATTATCATGTTGCAATTCTGATTCTTGTTAAAATTTCCTCCCATTAGCATGTTAATATTCCTAACTTTTGAATTCAGTCTGTAACTATCTCCTGGGTTTGTATTACACAAAGGTACCCATTCCTATATCATGAAATTAAAACACTGTGTGTCATCTTATGCTCTTCATCTGCCCCAACACGTAGGTTGATTTGTCCCTGTTCACTGGGCAGAGATGATCCTATAGATTCACAAAGCAATTATCGGTGTTCTCACTGAAATTTATAGTCAGTAGTGCTCTCAAGTGGCAGCAATTATTCATTTTAATGTGCCTATTTATTTAATCATGTTAAAATTCGTTCTAATTTCTCAGCATTTTCTACTGTCTTGATTAAAAGAAGTGCAAACTGAATCCTGATACCCTGCTGCTCACCTTC
Source organism: Acanthisitta chloris (assembly GCF_000695815.1). Classification (NCBI taxonomy): domain Eukaryota; kingdom Metazoa; phylum Chordata; class Aves; order Passeriformes; family Acanthisittidae; genus Acanthisitta; species Acanthisitta chloris. The sequence goes on along the minus strand of NW_008667462.1, from coordinate 39,963 downwards.
TTTTCCAGATAATTATTCTTGTTTTTTAAAATATTCTAGTAGGACACTTGCCAACGCAATGTTAAATGATTTCATGGGGGAAAAACTGCGTTCTGTTTATTTGTGTTTGGTTTTGCTTCTAAGTTAGGTCCCGAGCAAAGGACACTTGTTCACAGCCAAGCAACTCTCCAGGATTCTTACAGGCCTCTGCTAAGGAGTGGAAGAGATTCCAGAGCTCCATCCTCTGGACAGTCACAGCACAGCTGCCCAAGACATGTGTAGTCACTACAGTGCCAGAGGACAGGATGCCTCAGGCCAGGGATCCACTAGAAAAGCAGATTAGGAAAGTGTGCTCAGGTTCCAAGGGCTGTGCAAAAAATTTTTGAGCAAATGAATTCGGGTTTTTTGACTTGCTTTGGGTTTTTTGAGGTTTTTATTGTTGTTCAGGTTTTTTATTTTAAAGCCTGTGTCTACATCCATTGTCTGACTCAGCACAAGGATCGTCAATTTGAAGAACAAAAGACTGCAAGGTCCTCTGCATGTTTAGGCCACTGTGGTTCATTCCTGACTTTCTCAGTCATTTTGGATGGATGTTCATAGCCAGTTTGTTTTCTTCACATTCTATGTTCATGCCGAAAATGTCCCCTTTGTATGCTCAATTCCATGGGCAGTTCAATAACTAGGCAGAAATCAAATGTTCACAAATTTTAAGCCTTGCTTAAGTTTGAGACACTTAAGGCTAAAGCACTCATGACTCTGTCTTAGGCAGGTCTGAGATAAATGATTGCAGATACAATTGCTTTCAAAAATCTTACCCCAAAAGATCACCAAGCTATGACACTGAAATCCTCCCCAAAAAAAGAGGAAAATAAAATCACCTATGGAAAGGTCTCAAAGTCATTGTTACATTCGGTTCAATTTGTACCATCTGCATAGGTATGGATTTGCACACCTAGTGCCAAAATGGGAGACTATTTGCTTTGCTCTACACCTGCTGCTAACAGACCTGAATCCTCCAATATGCAGGATCAAGCCATAGCACATTCAAATTAAATGACAAAACCCCCAAGCTAAATATGTAAGGATTGCAGTCACAGCAGATGTAAAGGCAGGAAATTTAATAGTGAGCTGGGCTCAATACCTCACTGTTTTTTCCCCACTATTTTAAACCTTGCAATCAATCATTAAGAACGATCTAACAGTATTATGTAAGTACAGGACAGAGCTGATTATTGCAGAGAGGGGATAGGAGAGGTTAGTGTTAATTTCCCACAGCACAGTTACCTTTCAGTGCTGCTAGATTCTTCTGTGGCAGCATCCTTGCATGTTATCAGTTTCCTTTGAATGGCAGGTGCAATATCATCTAGAAGTGAAGCTTTGTGCTTACCTGTTTGAAATAAGATTAGGTTGAAATGTTGGACAAAAATAATGACTTATCAAAAGACAACTCCCCCCCCGCATTTTTAATAGAATATTTTTTAACATAAGAGATTGTTCCATGAAAGATTAGACATTAAATTCGATTTTCACCGTCCTGGATTAATTACTGTGTATTTCAGCAAATGAGATTATAGAGATGAACCCTGTGAGTTAGCAGACAGTTGTAAACATAATTTACTAGTGATATAACCTTAAATCCTGCAAGAACTCAGCTTTCAAAATGTAGCACATAGAAAGAAAAAGGACAAAAATACTTCAACTGACCTTTAATTACCATCACAATGCAGACAGCAGCTGTTAGACTGAAAATCCCTTCAATTTCTCCAGAGAGAATGGATTCCATTAATTCATTTAAAAATGACCTAAGGAAAAAATAAAGGAAAAATATGTTACAAACCATGTCTCTTTCAAAATAGAACTGAACAGAACATGTTTGTAATCATGCTGCCCTGCCACCACAGCTTCAAAGAGACCATGCAGGACAAAGCAGTGGTGACTGGGTGACTGAAGACTATGTGCTGCTTCTGCAACAGAGAATATCAGAGTTAGCAGAATAGTATATCACTTGGGAAGAAAATAAAACAATCTGCAAACAGAAAAAGTAGCTGTTAAGAGAAATTAAGAGCTCATGGTATATTTTAGGAAAGTCAATCCATGAAAAAACTACTGGTTCTACTGGAATTTAACTCACATAACTGGCACTGAAATTTCTAACTTGCATTTCTAGTGAAGTTGAAGAAAATACATTCTATGCCTCCAATGGTTTGTTAGTACTACTTCTGATTATTAACATATTGACCTAAAATGTGTTTCTCATAAAAATTAAAAGAGATGGCCTTCCAGTTACAAGACAGTGAAGATCATTTATCACTAAATACAGCCCTGAAACACTTCCAAACAACATTTTAGTTACTGAAACTATGGACAGAACAACAGAAACACAATAGCTGTTAATTGTAAAATCTGAAATAAAAACCAACTCAATCAGTACCTTTAGCAAGAGATGGAAGTATCACAGCAAACTGTAGTGGCGTTTTGGGACATATGTCAAGATAAAAAAAATTACACAAAGGAACCAAGGAAGGTGTCTAGCAACTAAATTAAACTGCAATATGGAATAAGACAATACTATGGAATGAAGGCACTAATTGGTCATCAGTGTTTATGGTAAAAATAACAAATTGAACTCAGAAGCAATTCTCAAAACCAGAGCAAAATAACAGAACAAGAGGCATAAAGCAGGAGATGGACAAGATCCTCATAAATAGTCTGTGAAGAACTAAAGGGGAAACTGAGAGCAGTAGTGTTACAATAACTTTCCCTAATATATTTCAAAATACCTTTAGCAATACTACTGGACACCATAAATAGCCAGTTCTGACTCCAGTAGTTCTTTAGGCTTTTATTGTGCTAAGATAGCAAAATGAAATATGCAGTTAAGAAAAGAACCAGTTCAGTAAATAAGCATTGCAGAAGCTCAAATATTGCTTCTAAGAGCTGAGAAAGATGAAAACTCTTTAGGTGCCGAAATAAGCATTACGAAGTCGCTCATGTATTGCATCAGTTTTATTATATCATTGTGGACTAATCTGACCAAGAATTGATTCCATTTCATATTGCTCTTAAACTGCTGATTGATAGTACTCCCAACAGAGCTCTGACTTCAGTGTTATCACTGTTTGGGTCACTAAACACAATCTTTAGCTCCATGAAGGAACACTGTAATTTCATTAACCTATAATAAGGCTCAGTGCAGCTGCTTTTCCACACCTCCCTCTGAAAAAGGGTCACATGAGCCTGCAGGCAAAGATAAAACAGAACAGAACAATAAGCTATTTAAAAATACATATAAGTAAAAGAGATAAGTAACTGGTTCCTTTACAGACAGTTCCATGCTAAAGAAGGATACTCACACGATTGGCCAGATATTGCCAAGTCTCCCAGTATTATCACTGCCACAGGGACTGAAATTCAGTGTTAGAGACTGAGTAATTAGTCCTGAAAATATAATAGATGCTGCAGAACTCGGAGCAAGATGACTGTGTGCTCACAGAACAGAAGCAGCAGGTTTCATAACATGAAAGTCTTTCGCGTTGACAAAGATTTCTGAGCTATTGAATGATTTCTTACTGGATCTGATTACTGGCCTACCAGTACAGACTTAGAAAATAGCCTTAAAAGTAGTCTCAGTTCTGAGGCACCAATGGAAACAGATGGAAATTATATCCCAATTCAGACCTTCTTTGCACCAAAAAGATAAATACTAGAAGATAGATACGTGTTTTCCGAAGTACTCATCGAAACAATTTGGTCCAAACTTGCAGCTTTCTTCATCAAGAATGGACAAGATTCTCCTTGACCATGACAAGAAAAAGTTGCAGAAGAATTTGTTGATTTTCTGCATTTCTTTTGAAAAGAGGTGTATGAAACAATTGATCACAGTTGATGCCTTGATGGACAGCTGCTGCCTCATGGAAGAACAAGATCTGGATTAGCTGGACTATTGCTGGACTCTGGAGTCTTTTGTTTGTCAAGTTCAACTAGAACTAGAGAAGGATTGAGTAGGAGAAAACCTCTCATGACAGCAGAGACAGGGACATTCAGTGCCTGTCAGATGAGGAAGGTAAGAATAGGAATTAGTTGTGGTCAGTCATGGGGAATGATAGGACTTTTAAGGAATACACATTAGGCCCTTGGCCATTTAAAATAAGTCTAGTGTGTATAGTCACGTAAATAAAAATCGAATATGAACAAAGTGAGTAAAACAAAATTCATTTATGACAATTTTAGAAGACATTCAGGGCCCCAACTAAATACAGCAAATATAAAAACCCCAACAGTCTAAGTCTTAAAAAATAAATGACGTAACTTTACTTTGAATGATACTTTGAACTATTTTGAATGTTTTGACTTTAATGCAGCTATAATACATGTCACCTCATTGGAGATGTTCAGTTAAAGGATTAATTCTACTTCTGGCAAATATTTTATCCCATCCAAATATTTCTATATTGAAGGGACTAATGTTTGTAAGTATATAAGGAAAGAAGCAAACCGAGATGTATGAGTAAAAAACTCATTAAGATAAACAATCTTGTAAATGACAAGTACTCTTGGTTAAAAATATGGAATCACCCCCTGCAATCAATACCTACAGGTAATATGTCACAAGAAAGGGATTATAAAGTAGTCCAAGTAAATTTAGTAAGCAACTAGTTCTTCAAAATTTATTTGAATTTAAAAATCAACATTTTTTTCACAACATATAAACTGTTCACTATTAGCACCAACCTTGGAAAAATTAATATAGAAACATTTACCTGACAACATTAACTGACTTCATAATTATGGTCATCAAGCTGCTTGAAAGAAGGGGAAGGTTTGAAATAGCCTTTGGTATAGTTAAGTCTTTTTCACTGGAAGCCTAAAAGAGAAAAAAGTGAGGAACTGTTGTAGATCAGGAAATATATGTGTGCAGAAAACACTGAAGCAAGTCTGTATTTCAATAATCACACTAACCACACTGCTGTGAGGAAAGCTGACTCCTTCCCAGTCAGACCCAGTACAAAAATACATAGAGGGAGTATCTCAACAAACATGTTGTTGATGTCCAACTCTGCCTAATTTCTGAATTCTTCTGTAAGAGGCAGAGAGTGAAGCAGGTATCAGAACAACCCTGTTCTTACAGAGCTGTAGTCATAGATCTGAGAGATGAACTGTAATATGAAATTGGGGCAAATGAAATTGTTCCATGCCAACACCCAAAAAATCTTCATCTGCAATAGAAAGATCAACTGTCTGAATAAAGCTCTGTTGTTCCCACACCATGTTTAAAAAGCAGTAAAATAAAAAAGTCAGGATTAACTTTACCTGTAGCACATAACTGATCTCTGCTA
>NW_008667462.1:26087-34632 GCF_000695815.1 Acanthisitta chloris | reverse complement strand
TGAACTGCTGGGAACGATGAACACCAGCACTGCACTGCATGTACCAATTCTCCCAGAGGCACTTGAATAGACTGGATCAACTAAAACCAAAAAGCAAAACACTTTTTTTTTTCAGATTGCTGGAGTATAACCGAGTATATAACTGAAATATTTCAGCAAGCCTCTCTGTGAAGAAGTGCAAAGCACACCTTGAAAGCTTCTGAGCTATTCTAGTCACTTGGGATCAGAGGGGGAATCAGCAATGGTTGGGAAGTCTACTCATAAATTCGAGAGAAATGAACCAAACAAAGATTGGAACAAAAAATAACTGAATGTTTTTCAGACGTCTTAAAAAGCAGACCATCAAATTTCCCAGAGTGATTCATCCATCTCACTACTATCTAGTTAGTCCCTGCTGCCAAATACAGGAAGCTAATTCTTCTGTGAAGGTGTGAGGTTTTGGAGAATATTATTTTGAAGTTGATATCATTCAGGCTGAAAGAAAGATACAAAATAAAGACAATTTCTCCTCCTTCCCAAGATCATAATGCATATAATCAAGTTCTTTACTCTGGATTGAAAAAGTTAATTTAATTGCAGAATAGTAGGTAACAGTGAGGTAACAACCTCAAAATGTCGAAGTATAACACATTTGAGTAAAACGTATGGATTCATCTACACATTAGATAGCAATTTCAACTCTAGTGTGATACCTGGATCCCTTCTTTCTGCTGTTTCTTGAGCCTACGTGTCACACATTCTAAAACATTCTGCAAGACGTTCTGTACGCTGCGGAAAAGATTTGCCACTTCATCTGTCTCAGTATTCAGAGTTAAAGAAGCTTCAATAATTTCTTTTAGAATACACAGTAACACTGGAGCACAAAATCCACCTCTCCCTAGAGAAAGAAATACCACAATATAAACATTGCAATGTGATATTCTTCAGGCACAAACTTAGAATGAAATTCAGTTAGATACAACAAATAGTGATTGTTTACAAGTGTAGATAACATACTTAGTTTCTGAGGATTCATGGCCGAAATCTTCATACACTTCAATTAATATTTTAAGGATGAATTCAGTGTTCCCTCCAGTCCTTGAAGGTTAGGGATTAAAACTGGTAATATAATAGTCAGCTAAGTGTAGATGAAGATGGTATTAGTACAGAAGGTCGTACCTGTTTGTATAATTGGAAGAGCCATTTCTAAATGGTATGCCTGAAACGAGACGTCGCCGAGGCCAACCATTATGATGTCTTTACACACTGTCAGGTAGGCCTAGAAGGGAGATGCAAAATTACATGAAATCCCAAATTTATATAAAGTAACCATTCAGTAAAACCTAAAAATAATAAAACCATGAGCTCTTAGCCAAGTTGCTCTGAAAGCTGTTGTATCTACCTGGAGCAACTTAGTTCACACCTATTGAAAAGCAGGAATTCCAACCAGTTCTCCAAATGTTTCCACTGCCCTTTCCTCCAGTAAACACAGTCTCTCAAAGGCAGTAAATCCTCTGGGTTTTTTACTCAGGCTCAGAACAGAGGATTGATACTTAACATTAATTGATACTGTTCCGTTTACTAGAACATTTACAACTCTACCTGTCTTGAATAGCAAAATTAAAACCAGCACACAAAAAGAGCTTTTCCTTACAGACACGCAGGTGTTACACACTAAACAGATTAAGACACAAATGTATAGGCAGAGTAAAGAACTTTTAACCAGTCTGTGTGTATGTGAACTGGATTGTTTAAGGACCCTGGGACTAAATGAGCCAAATCTTTCGTTTCACCAACATCTGAAAGGACCCATAACTCAATGCTAAAATGCAGCCTGGATTAAGTGATATGTCAGAGGAATGTAACAGAAAACAATTCAAAACTTGTCTTCTTGATTTCCAGACAAGTCACATCAGTCTTTGCAACTCTGGAAACAGTGATGCAAATGAACTTCTAGATCTACTAGTGCAGATCACTGTGTTTCATTATTGGCTAGCCAAGCAACGTGTCAGATGGGTTTACAGGTGACCAACTGCCTATCTTATTGCTTATCAAAAAAGTTTTGGTTTTATTTTGTATTCAAAACCTGGGAAATTGATCATAAACATTCTGATAATGCCAGCAAAGATTCCCTATTTTGTGTCCTGTCTTTCTGTAGCAGTGAGTTCTGTACCTCCAGACTTTTAAAGCAGTAGAATGAAGCATACTAAATTGCTCAGGGTATAATTTTCATTATTTCATTTGGGAAATCAGGAAGGAAAGAAAGGAAAGAAGAAAGGAAGCAAACACAGAATCGTTTAGGTTATAAAAGGCCTCTATGGGGCATGAGAGACTGAAGACAAGAATTACTTGTTAGCAACCTAAAATTTGGGACACGCAGGTTACAGCAACTGATAAGCTAGAAATTTCTTGAGTGGGCATTTACATGAGTGGGAATCAAACATGTTCCACCCTCACTTCAACAGATATGATGAGAATATATGTTATGCACTGCTAGATGAAGAAAAGGTCTACATAAGAACAAGGTATTGCTGACTCCAGCTACTTGATTTAATAGCTAGGATATGCAAAATTTCATAAAGTATATTATAACTAAACTCAAAGAAATAGCAAAAGCACAAAACTGTAACCTCAGAACAGCTAGGACTGTGTTTCATTAGCTCATTCACTTGCTGGGCTCCAAAAATGCTGGTGACCTGTTTGTCAGCACACAGATTGCTACATATAAAGCTTTCAGATTGGCAACAGATTGATTTATGTTATAAGAATCATCTAACCTGGACAATTAATTCAGAAACAACATTGTGTTTTGGAATATCATCCTCTTGACCATGTGCTAGTATAAAAGGTACAACTTGACTTTGTATCCAAGCACCAGTTTCCTTCAGATGTGAGAGGTAGTCTTCTCCTTCTTCAGAGAACTGGGGGAAAAAAAAACCCAAAAAAGAAGTTCACCAGTTGTCGTTCCAGTTCTTTTGGAATTTCCTTATACTGTCAGCTGTAACTCCAGCTTATACTGAAAAGCCATAACATACCTTGTGCTGGAGATGAATAGTCAACCTGCAAAAGAGGCTGAAGGCTCTTAGGCTAGTTGCTTGATTGCAGCTACTAGAATCTGCATCAGTTCCTTTCAGGATTGAGCCAAGGACCTGCTGAAATATCAAGGTTTACATTTATACTTTTCAGAAAATCCTTTCAAATGTTTTTTTTTTATCACCTTTAAAGAAAAGATGAAAAACCAAAATTTTTTAAAAAACCACAAAGAACAAAACACCGTACCCCAAAAAGCAACATGCATTCTTTTAACTACTTCTATTTTGCAATGCCATAACTGCTTTTCAGACTATTCCTTATACATATATTCCAAAAGTCAGGTCCCTTGCAAACACTCAACAGTAGATCACAAAAATTTTTAGACACCTAAAACTGACAAACTGGTTAAAATCTGCCAGCTACGAATGATTCTGAGACACTATACTTCTAGTTTAGAATATTTGTTAGATGTAGAAATCAGAAGTAAAACCCTTTTACAGAAGGAGAATGAATTTTATTATTTGTTCTTGCAGGCCTTTAACTTGACTCAGATAATATAAGATGTTGAGCACTATTTTATAAGCACTATTTCTGGTAGAGAAAATATTACCTTTGCAGCACTGAGAATCTTCAAAAGCTCCTCCAGTTTCTTTTTAGGAACAGAAAGCAGGTAACCACGATTAACAGGATGAGTCAATAAATACTCAATGTAATCAATTGCTAATTCAGGTTTTGATTCCTGTGTTACGTGGATACGCACTCGTCGCCTGGATGGATGTGTGTTCTAAATAAGAAGGAAGCACAAAACCAGGACAACACTGTTAGTAGCTGACTTTGCAACTAACTCCAAAGCACAATAATATTTCAAGAATTTTACTCTATTAAAAAAATTACTCAGGATGCCTGTATGTAATCTGGCAATTCCTTAATTCTCTCACATAGGTATAAGCACCTTTCTTGGGGTTAGTGTGTCAGACAACCAGTCACAGGCTAGTTCCAGAATTTGCCCCACTCGGCCCCAGCAACACATGCAGTCGATCAGGGTAGAATATTTGCTTTGGTCAGCTCCACTGTCAATGTTTCTGAGTTTGGAAATCACACCACAGCTTAAAAGAAAACAAACAAACAGAGATGCATTAGCTTTACATCTGTAAGTGCAGAAAAATCCAAAGAAAATCAATCAGTATAATACAAAAAAGGATTCACCAATGGCTCAGATATACCTGCGTATCTCAAATTCTACCAAGTTATCATATTTTTTTAGTGGATTAGTTTATCTGAATGGGCATTTAATACATTAAGTTGTGAAAAAATAGCAAATATAGTCAACAAGAAATTTCTTGCCATTCATATTTTGGATTTCAAAATAGTACCTGAATGTAGGAACAGCAGCAGGGGGCATAAATGATGCCAGAATAACCAACGGAGTCGTGCAACGCTCATCCTAGGATAAAAAAAGTACACTGTAAGATGCACATGTACAGGTCCACACATGCACACAGAGCTAAACAGAGTACGAGAAAACTAGGATTAAATCATCTCAATTAAAGATATCTCCGTTTTCACTAGAAATTGAATTGAAAGAAGCTCATAACCATATGTGGCTTGCAGTAAAGATATCTCCGTTTTCACTAGAAATGGAATTGAAAGAAGCTCATAACAATATGTGGCTTGCAATCTGAAACATCTGATTCCTATTCTCAAAGGTCGGTTATCAGTTCCCTTATCATTCAGCTTCCTGACAAACTGGCAGAACAACTACTGTGAACAATTATGGCTCCCTTAGATTAGTAACCATTGCAAAAGAACTAACAGCTCTACCTTACACTTTTTCCAGTAATGGCTAATGTTTAATTGCACAATCATGACACCATCTAACCCTTCTCAGGTAACCAGGACCTTAAATGAATATTCACTGCCATCACAAATTTATTAAAAGGACTCTAAAGGAAAGGGCTCTTACAGAACATTGGTAATGTTCAGTGCACTATTATTCATTACAACACATCACAGTACATGGTCTAGGCCACAATATAATCTCACTCATGTTATATGGAAACCAATCTATATGAAAGACTTCAAACTGGTATATTTGTATATCCAAGCTTCATGAAAACAGTCAAATGAAGTTATTACATACTTAGACACTCCAAGACCTGAAACCTTTTTAAAGCTTATGTTTTTAAAAGAACATTTAAAATATATTTGTAGCTTTTTCAGGAAAGAGACAGGCTGCTTCACTCTGGAGTCTTTTAGAAACTAAGCTTCTGATGACAGGTCTTTTTAGATCCAAGCTGCTTACTCACTGCAAGAATATGAAAGTCAAAGAACTTGCTTGCTAAAGCTGGTTATCTTGTCTGCCCTCCAGAACCTTTAAGGAGGGGTGTTACATCCTCTACCAAAAAAAGATTTGGAATGTCTTTGACAACTTCCAAATGCTTTCAGGGTAGAGAGAGCATTGGATATATCTGTGATGCAGAATATTACATAGCAACAAACTGCTTTTCACTCCCTGATTGTCTAAAGCAAAGTTGCAGTATAACAGCCAAGAAAACTCAGTATACTTCAGCATAAAAACCATCAACTAAACACCAGACATCCAGCAGAGAATCCTTCCAAATGCACTGCAGGTGCAGTAGACACCCTCAGCCACTCTCATGACAGCTTCTCCTTAAGAAAAACACCAGTACAATTAAACATATCAAGGAGGCTGAAAATTTGAAAATGACAGATTTTAATTAATTGCCTAATCAAACCCAAAAAATAAATAAGTGCATTAACAGATCATTACAGAGCAGATTCAAATTAGCAGAAACCACAGAGTCATAGAATGGTTTGGCTTGGAAGGGACCTTAAAGATCAGGACCACCTTCCACTAGAACAGGTTGCTCCAGGCAAGGGATGGGGAATCCATGACTTCTCTGGGCAACCTCTGCCAGTGCCTCACCACTCTTACAGTAAAGGATTTCTCCCTAATAGTTAATCTAAACCTATTCTCCTTCACTTTGAAGCCATCCCCCCTTGTTCTATCACTACATGCCCTTGCAAAACATCCTTAACACTTGGCAGGCTCCCTTCAGATACTGGAAGGCTGCAAATGGTCACCCCAGAGCCTTCTCTCCGGGCTGAACAATCCCAACTCTCTCAGCCTTTCCTTGTACAAGTGGTGCTCCAGCCCTTCCAATCATCTTGGTGGCCTCCTCTGGGCTCAGTCCAACAGGTCAGTGTCCTTCCTGTGCTGAGGACCCCAGAGCTGGATGAGCTGGGGTCTCACCAGAGCAGAGCAGGGCAGCAGAATCCCCTCCCATACCCTGCTGGTCACATTGCCTGTGATGCTGCCCAGGACATGGCTGGATTTCTGGGCTGCAAGTGCACATTGCTGGCTCATGTCCAGTTAAAAAGGAGCCTAAACTGCTTCAGTTGTCAGTTCCAGCAGCTAAATCAGAAGAAGTGGTGGTGGTAGAAGAGTTTGGGGAGCAGGTGGTAGAAAAACCTGTGGACTCTCATGTACACTGAGTATTTATTCTGCAATAGCACTTTTAGCACAACTAACTGCAATAGTTACTGTTTTCCAGAAGTTCTAAAACACTCAAAACAATAGAATCCTACATTACATTACAAAGAAAGCAATTCATTGCATTAAGTATTTCTGTGTTGACTATTCTGATAATGGAGAGCAGTTTCTACCCATTTAAGGAATTCCAAGAAAATTGCTGTTGTTTATGGTTTATAGCAACAATGAAAAATAATACTTCGTGCCATAAAAATTGATGAAAGACATACAACATTAAAGTATCTGAAGAAAACACTAAGAAAATACAGGAAAACCTTTCTTTACCTTAAATACTTCAAAATATTCAGGAAGTACAGAAGCAAATTTCTTGATAGCATAATCTTTGGCATTTTCATTGTGATCTAGTGCTCTGCGGATACTTCTCCAGAGAATCACAGTAATCTCCAAAAGACTTGCCATGCTGGTCACATCATGTATTGACAACACCTGAAATACAAACCCTCAGGTGCTATTACCTGTTATATTCTCAAATGTAAATTAAAGTGAAAATAAGGTTTAAAAAATGCTCTGAAAATCCTTCTATTCATTTTACAAATGCATTGTGGTTGCTGTAGAAGATGAACTCCACAATTTTGTCTTACTGTCTCTATATAACTCGACTCATCTTGCAACAGTAACTTTTAAAATAATTGCAAAATCAAACCAATTTATAATTAGCACTGGAATTAGGGAACTATAAATTTAAAATACATTTCATATTCCTTCTATCTTATTCTACCAACTTCACCAAATTTCTGAAAACACACTATGTTCTCCCGTTCTAATTCCACTGATACCCAAGAACTTTCCTTTAGATTTCTGTCATAACCTATCATTAACTGCCAATGTCTCAAATTAAGCACCACAGAAAAAAAGTTACCAGATCTTAGCATAAAGTGGACTTTCTTACACTTACATTCTCCTTTTCACATTCATCATCATCATCACTGTCAGCAAAACTCTCCTTCACTGCTTTCTGTATGCAGGCGTTCAAGCAGCGCCGAATAATGTGCATCAATTTAGCTACATTGAAATAGAGTTAGAATGAATTAGACATCTACTATTTTTTGAGAATGTTGCTAATAAATGCTTCTGATTAGAATGCTGGAAAGACAGTCTGAAAAAGCAGACAAGAGAAGCAGAAATAACTAGGGAAAAAAAAAGAGAAAATTTCCTAGTAAAAGAAATGGGAATAAAATGAGCATGTGTTATATCAAGTATGAAGAAGAAATGAAAACATTTTCATCAGGTTCTATGATTTTACTGTTAAAAAAGCATACTAAAAGAACCTCAAAAAACAACTACCACCTTATCAAATCAGGATCAGAGGAAGCTCCCACAACTCCTACATTCCTCTGGTATAGCTGTTCATGTGCTGAGCAATGTTCAAGAACACATCCTCTCCTATGTCCATTCCCATCACTTGTAAACCATGGAGTCACCCAAGCACTGTGCTCCTGAACCAGGAGCTCTGCCCTAGATAAACTGAAAGGGTTGTGCCCACTCTGCTGAAAGTACAACCAGCTGACAAACACCAGCACCTGGGATTCCCTAACCACCTGACCAAGGTAATCAGTCAAAAGGCAATGCCTTGGGCATTTTGCCCAAGTCACTCCATGCTGATTACTTGGTTTTTATCAGAACTCCTCTTCTTTCCTTGGTTCAGTAGTACTTTTCTAAACAGCAGCAATTTTCTGTGCAGGACATGCCCTGTTCACTGAAACCTTCTGAAGCTCTTAACAGGAAGGAAGGCTTTTTAGAATTTTCCTGAGCAACTTGAAAATAGCAATCCACAAATCCCAGATAATCAGATTACCAGACATAAATAATTTTCAGCTTCTATAGAATCTTTCACATGGACATCTCAAATCACTTAAGGCACCAGGGTATTTTGTTCTCCTATTTCTACATGATAAATAGATATCAACTGAGACAGTTTTAAGGTTTGTGTGAGGAGAAAGGGAAACAGAGGGACCAGAT
>NW_008667462.1:0-26056 GCF_000695815.1 Acanthisitta chloris | reverse complement strand
GAATGAAAAGCTTTGATCTCTTCATTGCTGAAAAAGCTGATAACTGTTGTAAGCAGTGTTCATACCTGGCGTCAAGAATTTCAAAAACTACAAACTAATAGCATACTCAACCCTAAAAAACTATCAACAATGTACAACTATTGGTAAAAAACCAAAGAGAAAAAGCAATTACACGGTGTGACATTAGTAATTTGAAAAACTCATAAGGCTTTGTACTTTACCTATATTGATGGGGGCAGTATATTCATAAGCATATTGATAGAACTTTCTGGCTGCTGCTGCATTCATCTGGATGAGACTAAGACAGCGCTCACACCACACAGTCTCAGGTTGGTTAGTGGGAAAGAAAGAGTTGAACAAGAGATTCACTATGCGTCGTGACACAGGCCGTGAATCAAATTCCAGACGAGTCAGAAGATGCTCCACGGGACAGATATTCCAGAACTTTTTTAAGTGAGAAAAAGGTATTAAAAGAGTTAAAGAAATAGAGGAAAAAAACAATCACCTTCATTAAGTATTTTCCATGTCAATAGTCTCAACAAACAGAACATTCACTAGGAAAGGAAGAACATTTTTTATTTTTACCAAAACACCAGCGTGTACTGGAGGTCACATACTGCTCCAACAATGTCAGTTTGCTGTTCTGATGCACCTCTAAATCTCCTGGCATCTCTGACAGAATGATAAAATTCTAATTCAAGCAATTCCAGCTCAATATACCTGCAATGCTAATGCAATTCCATAGGTACGGGAAGAATTCTCTCTAACAGGGTCTCATCACAAAGTACAATTATTTGTCATTATGTGTTATGTTTTGTATTTCCATCATGGGACAAAGTAGGACCAAACTACCTACAAGTACTGTATACACCCTAAAAACCTGTATGGATCAACACCCTTTCCAAAACCATCCCAAAGAACAAGTGCATCCCATTGTTAGCAGAGCTTTAGTTTATTTGTAGGCAGAAATCAAAGGCTATGAAATTCAGGAAGAATACACAGCTTGTTATGCCAGTGGGAACACTACTCACATTTGCAAGTTTTGTGAGAAGATCCTGAATTAATTATGCTCTGCAATTTCAGATTATAACAAAAAGAAAAACTAACAAAAAGAAGGGTTTCTTGGCATCATAATAAAGTTTTGCTTTATTCTTGAGTAGAAATATTTGCAGCAGCTAATCACCCTGTGAATTCAAACCATGGGCATCCCCACTAGAATTGTCAGAAAAAGAAGGTCCTTGTAGTAAGTATTAAAGTGATGCCAGGATTTACCAGAGATACGTACTAGAGATTTTAAATAAATGGTAAGTTACTGAAAAACATCTAACACTTCCTAGGAATTTTTTTTCTTTTATGTAAACCCGCTCCTTCCTTCCTCAAAAAAATCCCTGAAGTTGAGAATGATCTTTTACCTCTGTCTTTAATGACAGCAAACTCATAATAATTCAGACAAGCCAAAAACTGATTGTTTGCTTGAGCTTTCATACTGAATGACAAATAACTTTAAAGTGAGAATTTTTTTATAGATTTAACAGCAACACGAATACTTTGTCTTTAAAAGACTGTACACAAAGTAACAACATTCAAAATTGATTTAAAGCATTGTTAATATTGAATACAAGTTTTAAAAATCTCAGCTGCATTTTACTACACTCGTAACTGATATTAGTGGATCAAACCATAACTGTAGGTGCCAGTCCTTCAAATCATACTTCTGTATCTTAGGAAGAGTTAGAGCGCAGCACAAGAAGTGCTGTACCTGTGAGGTTATTGAGTGATGCAGAAAGGACTATTAAAAAGCACACAAGATTATAAAAATGACATGTAACTAGATTATTTGGGGAATATGCTTGCTGAGCATTTTTCAAATAACATTTATTTATGGATATGATAGAAATCATGGTGAAGATTTCAGAGCCCAGCACCTTCAGAACAAGTTCTGGGATCTGTTGTTTCTGCTGATTCTCTAAGCCAAGCAATACATCTCCAAACACACAGATACCATCAGCGTGAGGTCCAGGGTCAGAGACACTTTTGCCACTTTAATTCAGATTTACCTGGTAAACCCTGGCACCAGAACCTTCCAAAGCACAAACTTCAGGGGAGAAAAAGCTAGCTTTTACAGTACTACCACTTGTTTATAACTCTGAGTTGCCCCCTCCTGTTATCTCCAACAATCTTAACAACCAGAACCAATTGTCTAAATAAACATAGAGCTGCAGGTTGTTATCTGCAAACATTCCTAGAACCCCACTGTGATGTTCTGCTGCTGGCAGTCCAAATGAAAATACCTTGTACTCAGGTATAGAAGTATCAAACTTACTGTTGTGTTATTGTAATCCCTATCCTGAACCTGTGTGCAAGAAGCCAAAAGCTCTCAATTCTGAAAATAACCTCCCATTTATCATCGTCTCAGCATCTCTGGAGGAATTTGTAAGGTACTGAGGTGGTCCAATCTCAATACATGTCTTTAAGGTCCTGTCATCAAAGCTGGAATGCACACATTTGGCAAGTAGGTAAGTCTTGTCTTAGGGCTATAGGTGTCCTTGAGTGCTGAAAGCCTTGAAAATCTGATGAACCAAGTATTCATTTAATTCTCTTCTGAATGACAGAGATGCATAGCTTAACTTCATACAGGCTATGTGCCTAGCACAAGACAATCATGTCCAAATAATTAGGTTTAGCAAATGACAAAAATATCTTTAAAATAAAATACAAAATTTAAATTAGGAAACCACTAACAGCAGACAGTGGAGAAAGAGTTCCAAGATGCTATAAGGCCTAATGATACCACTCTATTAAGAGTCCACAGCAGAACACAAAGTTAATTCAAAATCACTATAAAAAGACTGAAATCATGAAGAATGTGCCCACAAAACACAAACAGACATTACAAAAATAGGTAAATAAATGAAAAACTGCTATTGGGTAAAGGTGTTAAGCATTTAGAAGGTAAGAGTGCTGCCCTGAGCAGGGCCCTGAAGTACAGGAGTCTCAAAATGTACTTCCTTTTTTTGAAATAAATGCCTTGGTTTTGTCTCCTTGCTATTTGTCAAGTGTCACTGATCCTACCTTAGCAGCCTTGGTAGCCTTAACTTTCAGCAGCATCTCAACAAAAGCCACGCGCACTTTCTCCGAGCTGTCATGAAGGCTGTGTTTGGTCACTGGCAGGAGCTGCTCCATTAACGGGTGACTTAGTCTGTTGTCCAAAATTATTGGCAAGCACTAAAAAAAACCCCCAGAACCAGAAAGAGTAGAGTTGAAAAATATGTGGCTAAAAATTGTTGAACTGGACCGTGACCCTTCTAAGGTTAAGCAGAAACAGACATTGTACATGTATATTGATCTTGTAATATTCTTCAGCAAAAATTGATGTGGTTATTTCAAATTTCCAGTGAATTGTTCAGTGAAATCATTTCAGCTGAAGCAGCTTCAGACCTACACTGAGGCCATAGTCTTCCCTTCTACCTGAGGGCACACTGTCAAGTGCTTTTTATGGTAACAATTCCAGATCCCTAAAATCTGATGATTTTGAAGTAAAAATGAATCTTTTTTTTTGCTAGTTTATTTTAAAATCTGCACTTTCTGCTTATCCAGTATAGCCCCAATGCAGCTGTAAAGGAGCTAGTAAGGATTAGCATAAAAATAGCTCCAATTTAAGACTGAACTGACAAGGACACAAAACCTTCAAGTGAAAGTACTGCCCAGGGAATTTATTTTTCTGTCTAGACTATTAGTTATTTATCAGATGCCAGAAAGATGTAGAGGAACTAATTCTAACATACTGAGCAATGCATGGCAGGAGGCAATACCAGAGAAACTGTGTGGAATTATATGCATCCAAACTTCAGAGACACAAATGGGGCACAAAATCCTAGTTGTGCATGTCTTTGGATGCATTAAAACCAGGACAGAAACATCCTGGAACCTGCCTGCATATATTGTCAAGTCTATGCATCATTTCTTATAGCTGAAGTAACTAAATTATCAGGTGCAGACAATGTGTGTAAGACTGGAAATGCAAAGTGCTTAAGAGTCAGGAAGCCAAACAGTAACTTTTTTAAAAGGTATTTGTGCATTCCAAATGTGTGACTTCTATAACACATGCAAAATTTCGATGGATTAGGAATCTTATTGCATAAGTCATTTTGCAGAACAAGTAATTTCCTTGACTTCAAGTGGCCTGTACTAGAAACCTGTGCACCAAATAAAATGCCAGAATGACAATCACGATTTGAAATTTAAAAAAACAACTTACTTTAAAAACAGAGCATCGAACATCAGCAGATGCTACATCAAATGCCAGCTCTTCAATTATTTTTTTTAAAAGTTCAGCAAGAATTGTTGGAGGAATCATCTCCCAGTATTTGGATGTTATCTGAGTCACTCCAAGGATCCCTGTAGAGCGGACAGCTGGATGAGGATCTTCTAAGAGACTCTAAAGCAAACAGAAGAAGAAAAATGTGAGTATATGCATTATTGTGGATCTATTGCTGTTAGACATGAACCTATTCCATTACCATTTTATCATTATGCAAATTGTCATACAATAAAAGAAGTGTAATCCTGATAGTCCCTTAAGGCACTTTAATATAATGCAAGATAGGAAATTTAATGCAGAAGCAAAATTAAGACAAATATTCGCCAATTTTTTTTAACTGGACTTTTGAAATATTTTATTTTAAAAACAGATCACATTAAATCTTGCATTCATGACTTAATTAAAAATATTTAGCCTTCTATTTACATGAGCTTCCACTGATCACTGCTTCTATGCAACAACATAAAAACTTTGACATTCATTCAATTATCTGATGCTTACTCAGGATTCCCCACACATTTTCTTCATGAAAATACTTATGCCAGATCTCACCCATCCAGACAGGCAAATTTTTAGGTTCTTACCTCCATTATATTTAATTTCAGAATTATTTAGTAATAGAGTACTAAACATCCACTGAATGCTTCAAAATCAACTGCAAAACTCTCTTTATCACTCCTGGGTTAAGTAAGGCTCAAGATCCATTACTCATGTTTCTAGTCTTTCAAAAGCATCTCTCATTCACAGATGAATGAATTACAAATTTCCTTTTCAGGCTTGAAAATGGTGTGTGTCACCTGCTGTGAACATACTATAGAAATTTAAAATATTAGCTTAGTTTTGCATTTTGTGTACCACAGAGCTTCTATTTCCATGAACTTCAATTGCCTCAACAACTTATTTTTGAGCTAGCTTTGATGAAATTTCCATTTTTAAAATCTTCGTTTCAATAAAACTTACAAAAAGTTCTTCAAATTGTTTCTGAATTTCATTGTCCATCTCTTCAGCCTTAAATCTTGGATCACAGATGGGAAAAGCATCAACAAAGAGAAAAGCTGCGTTTGCTCGAACTTCTGAGTTTCTGGCCTGTTACAATGGAGGAAGAAGTATTTTTTCAATGAGGACAGACTGTTAATATCCAAAGGCATATCCTGTCAAATACTGTTCTCCCAACACTTTTAGCAAGTTAGTGTTTTTAAGTAAGTAGATGGAAGAGATTAATTTTAAAATGCATGGAAGAACTTACCATCATACATGACTTTTAATGTTTTGCCTTACATTTCTGCTCGTTCAGTAAAACCTGAGTTATGGTTAGAATCAGCTTTCAAAGCATATCAACATCAATGACCCTGAGGAGTATATAGTGAGAGCCCTTCTGCTTTCTGTAATGCTGAATAAAATAAAAGCAGTTGGGATTTCTCTTGGTTGCCTTATAGCTCCTCTTCAGGATACAAGAATCTTGAATTGAAGCAGATTGAATTAATTAACTTGCCTGCCAAGAGACAGGTGGTTTAATTGAAAAGCTCAAACTTATTTCTACAAGAAAACAGTATTTAGTAACTAAGTACCAGAAAGCCTGGAGAGTAACTTATCCATCATAAACATGTTCAGTTCTGCATTTATGCACATAAGTAATAGGACCATGTTCTGAGGCAGCTCATCAAAAATCTATGGAAGCCTCACAACCCTCAGACACTTTACAGTTTGTAATAGTTTTCAATGTACTCCACCATATATGTCACTGGTTGTAGAGCCCCAAATGCAAAGAAAAATGAAAAAGGTGAATATTTAGACACTCATTCAGTGAAAGAGAGGCCATGTGGACCCTAAAAGGAAAGAAAAAGAGAGCAGGCAATGAAATAATGATGAAATCCAAGGCATCTCTGGGATGCACTGCAGTGCAATGATAAGAGCCTCTACCAACTTTTCTTGGAAAGAAGAGGGAAGGTCCAAGTTAAAACAAACAAATGTGTGTGTATATATATCTATCTAGCAAGAGAGAGTGAGAGAGAGAGAGAGATAGAGGTAAAATAAGCCAAGGAGCCTTGATTTTAACAGACACACAGTTCAGGGAACCTGACTATTCTAACCATCCAATTTTCTTCTTCCCTTGTCAATAACAAACACTCAGATCAAAGGCAGGGAAAAGAAACATGAGGATAACCATGTAACATTTGAACCTAAATAAACTAATGGCAAGTAAAACCAGAAGAAAAACCACAAAAGAAATTAGCAAGAATTGCAGCATGTACAGTTTATTTTGTATTTCTCCTCTGGATCAATCCTGATATGGTGGGTCACATCTCTGGGTACATCCAAAACATTCCAGATTCTTCCAGCCAACAAAATTAATATCAATTCTAACCTGAATACAACGAAGGCAAATAAAGCACATACATACATTCTTTAGCTTGGGGCTTGTGTTTTGCTTTATTTATCATAGAAAATGCAAACAGTTTAAAAGTTGAAAGATCATAGTTCTTAATTCTTTCCTATAAAGCCATAGAAAATCCTTTAACTTTGAGCTTGTCTGTGTTTAAGAATTAACACATAATAAGCTAATATGTGAATTCAGGGTGAAATAGCTCTTCTGCACTAATATTGCATGTGAAAATTCATTCAAATATGTTTTTGTGCAATAACCCAGACCTTGTCTACCGTGGCCATTCCAGAAAGTTAATTTCCATAAACTTTCTAAGTGTATTACACTGAATTCCATTAAGCTCACTGTAATTCTGAACTGAGTACTCACAGTTCAAATTCCTGCCTTTAATTAACTGGAATTTATTCCAAATATATTTGCATATTCAAGCTCCTAATAGAGTAAATGTCTCCACAGAGGTAGAACCTAGGACTTTAAATGCATATCCTGCTTTAATCCACACTGACTATTCCATGCAAGAGCCTGCAGTTATTTAAATGACTAATATGTCTTTACTTCTATGCTTGTACTATTCTGAAGAACTTTAAGAACCTTTTAAACAATATTTTAATTTTTTTCTTTAGTTAATTTTCAGTGCTTTCTTTTAAATTTCCTCTGGTCTTACAGGTCCTGAAATTCACTTCCCACTATTATGTTTGCCCTCAGTACATGTTAGTTTAAAAGTGTGGGATGTTAAGAAAAAAACCCCAACCTCCAAACACGTCACTTTAAAGGAATCACTTCCATCAACAGCTTGAATTCCTGCAGGAGTGGTTCTTGACTTTTTGAGCTTGTTAAGAAATAGCTCAATCACTGCTTATCTCACACTAAATACCCATATTTTTATATCTATATAGCTTCTTGTACTAATAACCAATCATGGCACAACTCTCATGTTTGCATGAGATTTGCTTTTCATCATAAAGACATGAAAAAAGATGAAGAAATTACAGTCAGGCTTATGCCATAAAAATTGAAAGTTGCATAAAAGCTCATGAAATACATGTTGGTAAAAGGTCCAACAGAAGCTTGTGTGACTGAAGTAAAACCAAGTAATTTAAGAAGAAACAGAACTGTGCATCACACGTGCATTCTAGGCTCAAAGATTTCAGAGATGAAATCAAGTTGTTTCAACACAAACAGTTCTGGAATTTATTGTATTCTTACAACTGATGTATTATTCCCTTCTATGAAAAGGGTAAACAGGCCCTTGTATGTCCTTTCTGTTTCATAACAAGTGTTCTAGGATGAGATTTGTTCTTCACTCTATTAATTAGGGGTTTGGCTACAATAAGAGCATCAAACTGGTTATCTAAAGTTAAACTGACATTTCAAGCTTTGGAGTAGAATTCATAACAGTAGGACAATAATGAGTTTCTCTTCTTAGTTCTGTATCTTAAAATTGCTGGTGACTCTGAGTCACAGCAACAGTTGTCTTAGACACTCCAAATACTTCAGAAGTACTACGTGACTTTTTTCCTGGCAATGGAACCATTAGTGATGTAAAAGTTATGAACAGCAGCTGTTAGAAACTTCAGCCACTTCTGGAATCAGGAATTCTCCCTCTGCCTTGCTGCAAATCAATAATTGACCTTTATTTTCCTCAACTCATACCTTTCTGTTACATTTCTCCAAATAAATCTATGCAGATTTAATAAAGTTTGACAGAATGTTCCTCCAAAGTACTCTAATCTTGTATTTGAGTCCTGGGCTTTGGAAAGTGAACTACAAGCCTCCATTTACAGAGAGCATGTGCATCTGTAACACACATGCAGTGTGTATTACACATACTGTAATATACACACACTGCCTTAAGAATGGAATACTGTGTTTTCCTAACCACTCTGAAATTGTTTCTGAGATACTAGTCAGGAATTTGCATTTCTATCAAAAATCAGTTAACATCCCTATTACTTCTAGAGAGAGAAATGTAGACATTAAAGGAAGCCATGCTTTGTAGCTGTTAGTCTCTTGTACCAGGAACATATATGTTTCATCCAGAAGGTTCTTTGTTTATATGAATTTCAAAGGGATGGGATCCAACCCTTAATGTAGAGCCAAAAAAGATACTGGGCTAGTGATGAGTCTGTCCATCTCCCCACTTCTACCACAGTGTTGTTTTGAAACCAAACAGCTCTCAGCCCCTTCCTGTAACTCATAAAATCCATTTTAAACAACTTTTTAAGTTGATATTAACTACTTTCAAGTTTAAGAATTTCCAATACTCCTCTCATGGCTGATTAAAAACACATCCATAGCAAGAATGTCTGTACATACAATCAAACCAGAATAAAGGCTTTTCTAAAATAATACTCTCAAATTCATTAAGCTGTATTCTAAGGCTGGTAATTAATCAGAAGGTGAGACTAAATCATCCTCTGAACATTACTAGCTTTGATCCATAAAGCACTGATAATTCCCTAAAGATCTTGGCAAACTGAATATAAGATAACACAAAATTTCCAAATCAAGAAGATCAGAATACCAACTGCAATCCTGGAAAGCACTCTAGATACCTTTTAAAAAATGCATTACAGAAGTAGATTATATTAACAAATTAGATTATTGTTGTGCATACTATGCCTAATGACAACCTGCAAAGTTACTCTGCTACAGCTGAGATGTTAAACACCGATTTTAGTTTTTTTGAAGTCATTATATTTTAAAAGCAATTAATAAAAACAAAACATGTGGGAGGGACCCAAAATTTAGTAGCTGGAGAAAGACAGTCCTGTTTGCTGAAAAGGATAATTACCTTCAGTGCTCTCCACAGGACAGGCTGATACAACCTATAGAGCATTTCTTCAACTCCTTGACGAACTTTACTTTGTTTATGAAAATAACTCAGCATCTACAAAAAACAAACCAGAGCCAAACCCCATTTTAACAGCATTTTCTACATTCAGGAAGTGGTAATGAGTTGTCTCATTTCATGATTTATTTAAGACCAGTTTTCATACAACAGAAAATTAATTTACCCCATATTTTATTAAAAAGTCTCAAAAAGAATAAAACTAAACAGATCTAACAAATATCACATTTTATAACTTTTTAGATTCGGTAAGTTTATATAAAGATCTACAAGTAATAAAAAATCATGGCTAGAGAGTTTCACAGCAACAACTCACTTTTTGTTACTGCAATAAACTGTTTTTCAAGTGACTGGCAGAAATACTGTGAAACCATGGAAGTATCAAGTACAGACACATAATTTAAGAACAAAGGAACATTATTTGGTAAGTGGAGTTATCTGAATACAAATGAACAAACATTAAGCATTTTTTATGCATTGATGAAAAGTATCAACACTCCTTGGAACTCAAAACTGCTTAGCTAGCTAAAGATCCTGTTATTTTTGTCTGAATTATGCAGAAAAGAAAGAGAAAGAGAAAGACCAGAGAACAATATGAGAAAGGACATCATGTGACATGATATGAAGTAATTCCTCCACCTGAAACACTGGTCAGTTGGAAAAGAAGTTGACCCTCTAGTGGTCAGTACTTCCAGTATTCACAGCTACAGGTGGACAGGGAAGCCAGGGAATAGCATCTACAGGAACAATGCTGTGGGAAAGAACCACTTTTTTCTCAAAACACTGAAGCAAAGACATGTTATAATTTGCAAGACACTGTGTATCTCTTAGTTCTATATGAGAAGGATGGATATAATCCAGGATTAAGGGCAAATCAATACTGTTTTGTAATAGTTTTCATTGGAACAGTGAGTATCAAATATTTGCCACAGACATTGGTGTTATAGTCTGAACTTTGAATTCAGAAGGGAGAGCTGTATATGCTGCTCTCCCCCTCTTCACTGCTCTTCCAATAAAAGAGCCCAATAGCACTGCTCAGCAGCAGCCAAGACATTGCTGTGCCATCAGCACATCCAAAACACAGCACCACACAGGCTGCTGTGAAGAAAAGTATTTCCATTCCAGCCAGACCTAGTATGTTTTTTTAGTACGAAAGGAAAACTTTCAACTTTATAGTAATTGCTCTCATTTTGATGCTACGAGTTCTTGTCATGCTTTAGAGGAACTTACCTCTCTAACTTTAGAATGAACAGCAGAACTCCTGGGAAGATGAATTCCATGATGCATGAAATCCTGAATGCAGTTATGTTCAAGTACCTACAATAAAATCACATACATGTTATTGTTAACAGAATAAAGCAACAAAAAAGTACTGAGCCGTGCAGCAACTACATTTTTCTCTAAAACAAACAACTGAAAAAAGCCTTCGATATTATTTCTTGGCAGCAACTACATTTTTCTCTAAAACAAGCAACTGAAAAAAGCCTTTGATATTATTTCTTAATTAGCTCCTGCTTGGCCCATTTTATTCCGTGCTGAGCGTCGCTGCTTAAACTGATTTTCAAAATTTCAGAATATACAGTTAATCCAATTCTCAGAACCTAAAAGCACCTCCACATGGTAAATAAGAATTATTTGTATCTGAAATTTTGCTCTGGCATTGTTGCGATGCTGTGATTATGTGTTTGATCATCTCCATGGAAATCCACAAAAACCAGAGAAATATTTAAGCTATCAACTATACAGACTTGCACAGAGTGAATAAAGACTTCGGTAACTCAAATAACTAAACAGAGAAATATTTAAGCTATCAACTATATAGACTTGCACTTAGTGAATAAAGACTTCAGTAACTCAAATAACTAAGGTGTCTATGAAAAACATTGTGCATATGCACAGCTGTGTGAACAAATATTTCAGCAGCAGAATTAAAGGTGTTTATATACAGCCAAGCTGATCACAACAGGCAAACATTCATAGAATCATAGAATCAACCAGGTTGGAAGAGACCTCAAGGATCATCGAGCCCAACCCTACTGTCGTTACCAGACCATGGCACTTAAGGCTTGTGTGGGAACCTTTCTGAGGTTGAAAGGTCATGTATTTTCCCCACCCTGAAATTCAAAACTATCCAAATGAAACTTCAAGCATACTGTTACCTCTATGGATTCTCCTGACACCTTCTTCCAGGCCCTGAAGTAAACTTCTGAAATGTATTCCATCAGGTGTCTGTAATAACATATGGAAAACACTTTCAAGCAAGCATCCTAACCATATTGATGTGCAATTTGTAAAGGTGACAACATGAGGTTTTTATAGGTACTGCTAATACTCTTAATTCCGTGCATCAACAATTTTTAGGAGAATTTATCTTTTTCAAGCACACACCCATTAATTATGAAGCTAACTCTTGATTAATGAACCCAAGCACTATGACAAGACACCGGCAACACTTCCCATGGTGGGAAAGTCAAAACATTCACACAGATATTTTATCATTTATCTCACAGTGGATGCTTCAGATTCTTTAGAGATGTACAGGTATACATTATTCTAAATGAAAGCATTGGAAAGCCTTTGATTTTAATACAAAGAATTACTTCTGCAATATTTCACTGAACAACCAAACAAAAAAAAGCCATGGTTTTCATCCATCAGTCACGTTCTTGGGCTATGACTGATTCTGCAACTCACTTCTCATTGTCTGTGTATAGAATCCCTCCAAATTAAATTAGAGGTTGCTTGTAGGAAAAAAATAGAAACACTCAACGAAATGGACCTGCAGTTCTCACACAAACACTGCAAGTAACACAGTCCAATTTCCATGAAAGTCATTTGCTTTAGCTAATGCCAAATAAGCACTTTACTACACCTATAATTGTACACCTTGGCATGTGCAGAGCAACTATAAAATGAAGTTGCTGGAACAACATGGCAGTTACATTCAAGAGATTTGAAGGTTTCTGGATTCTAATATATTTTATCAGGTATTTTTAGAGAGTGAGACAAGCAAGACTTTAGCTAAACATCAGGTATTTTTAGAGAGTGAGACAAGGAAGACTTTAGCCAAAATCTTAATGATCATTAAGTACTCTAACTGTGATGCATACCTTGGAAAGAACTGTAATTGGTTTTTAACAGTGCCATGTATCATTTTAATGAAGTTTACATTCCAGCTGAACAAAAAACTCAGGAATCTTCTTCCCTGTGGAGAGGGGAAAAGTGGAAAAAACAAAGGGAAGTCAAACCTCAGAGGAATACTCAATTTAAAAGTTCACTGAAAAATCAGTAAATACAGAGCTTAAAGATCAAAAGAAATTACATCTTTAATTTGCAAAAGCAAAGGTAAGATGGAAAAATTATTTAAGATTCTTAATTTTTGACCAGAATTCAAGCACTACTCATGCTGCAGAGAAAACACAAAGCAAATCAACACGTGGGTTACATCTCTGCCTGTACATTTCCAGTGTCCATTCTGGTGTGACTTCAAGTAGTCTTCCATAATGATAAGGGACTGTGCAACTCAGGACCCTCATCAAGGCCAGATCACCAGAGCTGTCAAATGCAGTATCATTCCAGGATGGCACTGTAATGCTGATGAAGGTACAAATACAATAGCAGGACAACTCTACCAGCACTGGATATGGAAATGTTTTTGACCAAAGCCCCAGAGAAGAGCTGGGCCACTGAACAAAATACATGTTCTGATTAGCAAGGGCAATTCTTTTCCAATTGCCATAGGAAAGGCAATATTGCAAATCTCCTGGTGCTGCTTTCATTCATGAAAACAAAAACACTTTTTTCCCAAATTAGTTCTCTTCCATTTTAGCAAATCAGAAACACTGATGACAAATCTGATGAGCAATAGAGTTTTTGCAAGAAAAGGCAGTGGAAGGCTCTGGATGAAGAAAATAAATAATTGCTCTTCTGGAATTGGAGCCTTACACAGACAGCCTCACTTTGGTTCATCTTACAGATGGAGTGAAGGCATCCAGCTTCTAAGACTTTAAAATGTCTGATCATACGTAAGAGTGAGTCAGCCAGCTCTTAAGGGTCCTTTGTTCCTGTCAGCTTTCTACTCCAAAAAAAAAAAAAGGAAATTTAATAAGGAAGTGCAATAATAAAGAGCACGTTGGCAGAAGTGCAAAAGGGTCACTGAACAATTAGCAGTGGTTCAGAAGCACTTTCATGGAGAGCTGGACCAACACTTGTCTTGACATCTATGACAAATCAGAGAAAACAGAATGCTAGGCACACATTGAGTTGGAATATCACACTGTAAGGGAAAAGGGAAGGAAGGATATAAGTGGAAACTGCCCTTTTGTGGAACTGGTACTTTAAATGCCTTTGGGTCAAGAAGTAATTCAGAAGAACACAAAAATCAAGACCTAAAGGTTAAATATGATATCAGATCCTTGTCTACAGCTCTGATGGAATCCATCCTGTAGTAAATTAGAGTTGCTTCTATGAAGACATACTGAGGAAGCTGAGGCTGTTCTCAGGCTGGAAAAGAGAAGGTTGCATGGAGACTTCATAGGAGCCCCTCAGTATCTGAAGGGGCTCCAGAGGATCTGGAGAGAGACTCTCTGTCAGGAACCGCAGGAAATAGGACAAGGGGTAATGGATCCAAATTGAAGGAGGGGAAATTGAGGCTAGATGTTAGGAAAACGTTTTGTACTGTGAGGGTGGTGAGACACTGGAATAGGTTACCCAGGGAAGAGGTGGCTGCCCCAACCCTGGCAGTGTTCAAAGCCAGGCTGGATGAGGCCTTGAGCAGCCTGGTATATATAACGCTGCTGATATATTATCAGCAGTGAAACAGATGATACAAAGTCACAAAGTAGCTTTCAACTCATTCTTTTTAGCCTTAGATTCCAAAACATTGAGCCTGATCCTGAAAATTAGAAGTGCTTCTGATTTAACCTGCTGCTTGTGATCAGTGGATCTGCAGTGATTACTGGTATTCGCATTCTCAGTATCACAAATTCTGATTTAACCTGCTGCTTGTGATCAATGGATCTGCAGTGATTACTGGTATTCACATTCCCAGTATCACAAGAGGTAAACTGGTGATAGGTGAATAAGTCTGTGAACTTGTCATCTTTGGGGTTAATGCATTATCAGAGTTGGGTGTCTGGTACTCCTGTGCTTGTGGACACTTTGCCTGAGATTTAGTCTGTTGTATACACACACAGAAGGTTAGCAAGGAAGGAGAGAGTACAACAGACCTATTTCTCAAATGCAGTAATACATGCTCTGCAGGGCTCTCCAGCTCTTTGATTGGAAACCCCACCTGAACAAGAATGTTTTCATAAATCACACAGAGATATAAATTCAGAGGAACACTCCACTAATGCAGCCTGATAATAAGCTTCTGAGACATATTACTCTGGGTTGAATAGCAGAGTCTGGGAAGGCAGAAACACTGAACTCCCTGATCTTTCTATGAGGTATAAATGTATAATTCTGTATCAATTTAATCTGATTTAGAACCAGGATACTGCATTCCTGACCCTTCCCTTCATTCTTGCATATGAACCAGTCCAGGAAGTTAATCTGCCTGAAAAATTACCTTACTAGGAAAAACCAGCTACCTCCTTCAATCAACCCAGCTGCTTGAGCATTCATACTATGGAAAGGAAAATAGGAATGCTACCCCTTGGCAATACACGATCACTGCATCCCAGAGTTAAATCAGCTCAAGCTGCTATGGAGCTATGCCCTGGGTTATGTATTCTAAAATTTAGGTATATTTTCCTAGGAAGCGAAGAACAAGTCTGCAGGCACTAAAGGGAGTATTAGGCCTGATACAGAAGCTCAGCTTCATCTCAAAGCAATTCATTCATCATGTTGATATTTGGCATTTTTATGAGCATTTTAGAAATGGCCACAGAATGCAAGAAAAAGGTCCAGCAGTGATACTGGGGGAGGGTTGGACATGTTACTACAAGGAATGTGCCACTAATGAAATGAGCGAGCCAAGGAAACTAGAGAACAAACACGAGGTGAGATATCACAAACTCCCAGGGGATGCAAATCCCAAACAAGAGGACTGGAAACAGAAGTACAATAGCTTTATAGCAACAGGAAAATGCTTTTAACACTTTGAATCTCCTGCCTGAAGAGCTAGAAAAATCCAAGCTGGTTACCATTCTGGACCTGTACTGGAAGTTCACATACTGAAGTATAATTTCTGCTCACAAACTGAGACATCTGAATTTGGATGTCCCTAAAACATTAACTGCCTGAAGAGATATTCAGGTGATCAGCTGTTTAGTAACTGTTTCATGAAGCTGAATTGTCCTGTTGACTCCACTGACTAAGGTCAGTATGCCACTACCTAAACACAGGGACCTATGACAGATCCTGTGGTTGATGTGCCAGCCCCACATGGATGCCTCAGGCAACTGCATTTAATGCAGCACAGGTCACTTAAGCAGTCAAATACTGCCCAGGACCTGTACCCATTATGCCTCTGTGTAGATGTCCAAAGTTGTTTCAACCAACCAATTTAACTGAACCCTATCCTGGGGTCTTTCCAGAATGCGTTATGGTTTCCCTTTTATTTTGAACTATATTCCTCAAGGATGTCAAGTGACTTGTGTATTTGGTTTGCATGGCAAGGTTTTGGTAGTGGTGGCCTACAGGGATAGCTTTTATGAGAAGCTGCCAGAAGCTTCCCCTATGTCTGACAGAGCCAGTGACTGCTGGCTCCAAGACAGACCCACCACTGGCCAAGGCTGAGCCCATCAGCAACAGTGGCAGCACCCCTAAGATAATATATATAAGAAGGGGAATAGAAAAAAGAAAAAAGAAAAACCCAACAAAAAACCTGTGCAATTGCAGTGGGAGAGAGGAGTGAGAATATGTAGGAGGAACAACTCTGCAGACCCCAAGGTCAGTGCAGAGAGCATGGGAGAAGGTGATCCAGGCAGAGATTCCCCTGCAGCCCGTGATGAAGACCATGGTGAGGCAGGCTGTTCCCCTGGACCCATGGAGGTCCACGGAGCTGATAGCGAGCTGTAGCCCGTGGAGGACACCATGCCAGAACAGGAGGATGCTCCTAAGGTAGCTGTGACCCCACGGAGAACCCACAATGGAGCACACTTTTGGCAGGGTCTGTGATCCTGTGAACCCAGGCTGGAGCACTGTGCTCCTCAAAGACTGCACCCCACGGAAGGGACCACACTGGAGCAGTTGTGAAGAACTGCAGCCCATGGGAAGGAGCCATGTTCATGGAGGACTGTCTCCCATGGGTGGAACACCATGCTGGAGCAGCAGAAGAGTGTGAGGAAGAATTAGCAGAGACAACTTGTAATGAACTGGCCACAACCTCCACTTCCCCATTCCTCTCTGCTGCTTGGGGGCAGGAGGTGGAGAAATCACACAAAAAAGGGAGTAGTGGGGGGAAGGCAGTTTTAGATTTGTTCATATTTCTCATTATCCTGCTCTTGTTAAGCGGCAGTTAATTAAACTAATTTCCCCAAGTCTGTTTTGCCTGTGACAGTAATTGCTGAGTGATCTTGGTACAGCTCAGAGAAGGAAGGCTGAGAGGTGACCTCATTGCAGTCTACAGCTTCCTCAAGGGGAAGGAGGTGCTGATCTCCTCTCTCTGGTGACCAGTAATAGGTCACATAGAAATGGAACAGAACTGCATCAGGGGAAGATGAGATGAGACATTAGTAAAAGATTCTTCACTGAGAGGCTGGTCCAGAACAGGATCTGGCAACAGTAACCACAGACATGTCAGCTGTGCTGACAGCCTTTGTAGCTTTTGTAAAGAGGTTTAGGCTAATAAACAGGTATCAGTAATATTAAAAAGGTGCTCTCTGAGATTAAGAAAACTCCCCAAAAGCCCACTCAAAGTTTTCAGCACTCTGAGTTGATGCCTGTCTGGCAATACCAGTGATTAAATGGAAAGAAGTGATGAAAAGATTGGATCAATAAGAGTCTATATTGTGAACAGTGGTTAAATTTTCTGCCCTTCTCAAAAAAGAATGGATGGACTAACAGAATG
The DNA here is from genome assembly GCF_000695815.1 of Acanthisitta chloris. Classification (NCBI taxonomy): domain Eukaryota; kingdom Metazoa; phylum Chordata; class Aves; order Passeriformes; family Acanthisittidae; genus Acanthisitta; species Acanthisitta chloris. Next base: position 8,484 of record NW_008667462.1, on the reverse strand, counting down.
AAAATTCAACTCCCAACTGGGAGCTGCTTTTTTCAGTCAGTCCTTCTAGCCATAAAGCTAAGGATTCAGGATTAAGGATTAAAACCACTAATGACCAGATGTGAGAGCAAAGAGTACAGTAAGGCACTCTCTCTATCTACAAGCATATGAAAACAAATTTGTGACAAAATGTCACAAGACCAGAAATCACTGGGAGAGCAAAGAGAAAAATCTTGGGCAGAGAAGTAAATGTGCAAAGCATGGCCAAATCTGCATATTTTTGTGGAGCAAAGGGGATGTGCTTTGATATGCCAGGACAAAGATTCAGTACCAAGTCTGATTACTACTGCTTTTTTTCTTCAAATAAAAAAACCCCACAACCATGACTTTTATACTGAAGACCATGTTTCACTCAAGGATTCAAGGTACAAACTTCCTTTAGAAAATCTGTGTAGTAATTAACATGTTATATTTAAAAGTCTCACAAGATGTGGAAGAAAAAAATAACTATTATAATTAGCTCCTGAAGCCTAGATAGCAGTCTTAGTTTGCATACATAATTTCCAATTATTTACAGTGACTATATGAATATGAAATATTAAAACAATGCAGTGGATTCCAATAAAACAGAAGAAAAAAAACCTAACACAAAATTAAATATAGCTGAGGCATTTTAAGTACTGTGACAAAAACACACACAAATACACATTCTTTCAAGAGGCCAAAAAATGACCTGAAATAAAATACACCAAGGACACAAAACTAAATGCAAACTCCATCAATAAAGTCTTACCTGTCTTTCCTCTTTCCACCCATGTTTTCTCTCTTTTCTTTCCCAACTCTCACATGGTCCTAGTATATCTCAGTTTTAGTCAAAACTAAAACATCTTCAAATACAGTGTGTAAGTAACAAAAAAACCCCACCAACTTAGTGGCAGGTAAAAGCTGCTCTATCAAATATTAGACCCGATTAATTTGCTGCCCCCATTTTAGGCATATGGCCATATCCCCATCCTGTCACAATCAGGCAGCAACCTTGGAGCTTATTTTGTGACAGAAGTTCATATATTCCATGAAAGGGAACATATTTATTTTAAACATGCAAGGAGTTAGAACCTCGGAGACAATGTCAGGTGATCTTGTCACCTAACCAGAAGAAAGGCTTGGAAGTCACTGTCTTGGTGGAAAGGCACAATCTAAAACTGATAAAACAGCAATTGTTCACTAGGAGAACTGTATGTGGTCAAGTAAAGTAATTCTCTTTTTGCTATAAAGTTGGGTCCTTTTCATGCTATTTTTAAAACAGACTATGGCGATGCAATCTTCTAAATGGGACTGTTTAGAAGGAGAATAATTTTGCTACAGTTATCTGTCTCCAATAAAAGAAAAATTGCTATAAAAGAAGAGAATTATACCAGGGAATGGTTATAAGTATTGAGGGACATGCACTGGCAGCAAAGCACTTGGTTCTTATTACCTCAGGATGCAAGAACTGGAGTGACAATTTAGACATTTACTTTTGCACTTTAGTCTGGAATAGAAATTAAGATTTTTCCATATGGAACAGAATATCAACCATTTATAGCTTGGAGTCAGAGCTGTTTTGTCCCATATTGCTACCTACTATAAGGTAAAAAAAGGACTTAATGCAAATCCATTAAAAGCAACCAAATCTCACTGGCATAAAGCCACAGTAAGTTAAAAGTTTGCTTACCTCTTCTTTCTTAATGTATTTTGCACTCATAAAACAGTGAAGCAACAAGTCCTTGACTTCATTACTCTCCTCGGAATCATAATCAAAATAAGGTAATGCCTGATGTAGAGCCCACACACGAACTATATCTGCACCCTGACAGGAAAAAAGAAGCTCATGTTATAGTGAGGTTGGTACTGCTTTAATGCAAAGATGCATTTAAAGGACTTGAAATAGTACATTTGAAAAGAATTGCTACAAACAGCAGGTTTTTAGACTGTAAAATTATGAAGAATTATTTCATCACATCACTGGGAAAAAAAAAATGTGTTTAACTGCAGAAACACTGACTTCCAACAAACGAAAAAAAAAATGTGTTTAACTGCAGAAATACTGACTTCCAACAAACAAAGCCACGCTCAAGCATGGAAAGACAGTTGCCATTTCATGCAAAATACACTAAAACCATATTATTTCACTTTTGGAACTTCATAAACACAGTTAAAAGAGAAAAAGAGAAGAAAGAAGTAAGTACAGGATACGTCTATTGGGGTAGTGCAAAAGACATACATGAGAATACTCCAAGCAAACCACAGATTTTAAAAAAAGAATTTAAGTCCAATAATAGAAGACTCAGAAAAATTATCTGTAGAATGATAGAGAGTAACAGAAAACGAAGCTTCCCAAAAAAACTGTCCCTATGAGTAGCTAAACACAGTACTTATAAGCTGAATTAAGTAAAGTTAATTGCTAACAAAGCCTTAGTTGTTGGACTTAACAAAAGAGTGAAAAGGTAAAAGAGAATGCAACAAAAAAATCCCAGTTCACTTGTGAAATCGATGCCAAAGGTCTTTGAAGTTCGTTCTAGAGAAGGCAATATGTTATTAGTTTCTTATGCAAACAAAAGCAAAAAGACACTTTATAACCAAAATGTATCCTGGGTTTAAGTACTTGAGAAGCATGAGAACATGGGAAAACAAGTTAACTTGAAATAAAAGGTGTTTTGGAGGGATGATCTTTGCTGAATTATTCAGTAATAACCCAAAAGTCAATATATCATACCGTAGCAGCTTTTCTTAGGCTTTTTCTTAGCAGAATGAGGAGTAGAGTCTTCCCTAGCTGTTCCTTCCCTTCCAGTCCCTTCTCCCACCACATCTCACATACACGTTGGATAGCATCCTGTAGGGTTTTTTCAGGTGCAGGTAATGCAAGAAGAATACCTACAACAGTAACAAAATAATTATTTACTGCACTGAACCAAGTTACTCCTGTGAAACTGTAGCCTGTTACACCTTGCAATGTCAACCAGCTCCTTCCACATTTACCCTCCTTAATGGCTTATTCTCACTGTGGGTATTTAGGCAGCTTTGTTATCTCCACGGTTTTGGCCAAGCTTTTGGACCAGTAACAACAGAATCTTAAGTTCTGCCTTAAAAATAATAAAAGCTCCAGGATAAGGAAAGCTATCTGCTACTGACTGAACAGCTATGAGAAAGAAAACTATTTAAGTTCCAACTTTTAGACTGTGCAGCTGATTTTTACATAAACACTCCCTGAATTTTGTCTCATAAATAAGAGCTCACGTCAGTAGCAACATTTCTACTGTGAATTCTGTTTCTTAGGCCAGTCAGATGTCAGTCAGACCAATCAAACAGCTGACTGCACTCATCTGTATAACACTGCATTCTGTACATTTAGGTACTCACCGTTTAATATTAAACCACATTCTAGAAGCACTTTGTGGTTTACATTTTCATCCAATGCAGGTATGGAAGCAGCAACGACAGCTGCCACTCCTTTCACCACCTCTGCAGTTTGTTTCTGAAAGAAAGCAATTCTGCAGTTTGTTTTGGACTCCGAAGACAATTTCAAGAAGAAATAAACCTTAGCAACAGAGAGCAAAGCTGAATTGTTATTATGCTTCCAGCTTGAAGAAAGGGTATACTAGCACTCAAAACCTAAAGGCAAAAGATTTTTAAAGTACATCTGTTTCAAAAAGTGTGAAAAGGACTTTCAGCTCCAGCTAGTAGATAACTCTGTGACAGTACATGTGAATTCATTTCTTCACTAAAAACCTCATCTGCAGCAAAACCACTCAAACACATCCATTTCACAGCTAAAAAGACCCTAACAGTAGCAAGGTCTTGTGCAGTGCAGAAATGTGTAGATCTGTTGACCTTCCATCCAAGTATGTAATTCTGTAGGTCTCTGGGTGTTACTGATTTTCTACAAGCCCCTAGGTCTCCCTAATGATTTCTCCACTGTATTTCTTTTCTTCCTCCAAAATTAAATAATCTTTTTCCCCAATATTCTCAAGACTACATGGACTACAGTGCAGGAGGCAGTATATGAGGTTCTGAGTCAGAGAAATTCTATATAAGCTAAATTTGTGGAAGGGTCATTCAAATCTAGATTTCGTGATCTTATATGAGGTTCTGAGTCAGAGAAATTCCATATAAGCTAAATTTGTGGAAGGGTCAGTCAAATCTAGATTTCGTGATCGTCACTCACTAGAATGACATGACAAATCAGGTAGTGAATTTCTCATAGTATATGCCAGATACTTAAGGAACATCTGCAATATCAACAGTTACTTACTGAAATGAGACACACAAAAAGCTCACTCAGCTCTACTGAGAATACCAAGTCACATCTTTCATAATGAAAATGATCAGCAGATCTAGTCTTTTATAGTATAGACCAATCATATGTTCAGGTCAACACGAGCATTAATTAAGAAATGGGAAAGGAGGTGATGTTTGGAGCTCTCGCTGGATAACTTTTGCATGTGTTTAGATGCTACGGAAACCCACCATTTTATTTCCTGAAAACCAGAATGGGAAAGGAGGTGATGTTTGGAGCTGATCTCGTTGGATAACTTTTGCATGTTTTTTGATGCTACGGAAACACACCATTTTATTTCCTGAAAACCATGAAAATACTTATCATATTTTAATTTTACAAGATTCTTACAATTTCTGGAACTATCTCGACTTCCATGTCATCATCACCTCTACCATCTCCAGTTGTCTGCCAGGTTTCCACAGGGTTCTCCATCAAACTCTCTGTCAATAGCTGTGTCAGTTTCTCCCATAGGGCTTCTTTCTGCTTTCTTGACAATTCTTGAAGAAGTTCATTCAAGTCAAAAGGATCAAACGGATTTTTCTGTGCAGGAACAGAAGATATCACACAATTCCACATCAGTCAAGTGGCTTATATTTCATCACCATATTTTCTAAAATTAATGTGGGGTTTTTTTTACATTAAGGATTAATTTACATTATTCCGCATTTAGAGAGATAAAATACCTTCTAGAAGTTATGGGGTTTTTTTAAAAATAGCATAAGCAATTCCTGCTACTTAACTCTTTATCATGAAACAAGAGTTGCTGCTTTTAAGACAAAAGTCTTTAGCCATTGATAGCAATGGAGACAATTTCATAACCTTAGCTAAGAAGCTCACAACTGCACAGAATTAAAGTCCCTGATCCTACCTCTGCTACCTTAAATATAGATTGATGATGGCTGATGAAAGAAAATCCTTATGGAAGGACTCGAAATGTAAGTCAGTGCAGCCACAGGGACAGCACTACAGATTCAGGAATAGCAACTGCATACATCAGTACAGTGCACTGTTTTAAAACCTTCCCATCCAACCCAAATCCTGAGCACACTAACCCCAGACTTCCCACAAGCTCTACTGAATGGGAAACCACTATCGGTCTCTAACAGGGACTACACAAAGAGACTGATCAGAACTATTTCCTCAGAAGAACTTTGCTAGAAGAATTTACCTCAGAGACACAAGGAGCCTGTTAGCATCAAAGGCTAGGCAACCTGCTAGGAAAGGGAACATGTCGAGAAAATATGAGAAGGAAAACCAGGCACAGCCAAGAGGAAGTGCAGGTAATTTCTGAGGTGCAATTTGCAGTACTGAAGTGAAGGTTTACCAGATCAGAAACACTTTAAAGGAAAGAGGGAGAATGTCCCTGATCTTGAGACAAAAATATTTTTAGTTTGCAAATAGACAAAAAAACAGGAATCAAAAAGTCAAAGGTAAAAAGGAAAATAGAAAATAATGAAAGAAGCAGCAATAAGTATCAGAAAGTTCCCAGAAGGCTTGAGAAAAAAGATCCTGTTACACACTTATAAGAGAATTTCTATCCTATTCTACAGGTGGAAGAAAGTACAATAAACCAAAGGCCTCACAGTGAATTCTGCAGCCTTCTACTTTAAACAAACCCAAAAGACAGGATATTAAGTTTGTACTGTTCTGAACAGAAAGAATGAATTCATAATATGACTAGAGCTTTCAGATCTTTCTTTGGGATGATATAGATAGAATTACTCCAAAATCTGTGAGGGAAAAGGATAACATTGAAAAATAGTCATACCCATGATACATTATTTCTTGACAGAAAATAGGAATCTTCTTGAATTGGAATGGGAATTAGTGGGGAAAAAATAACAGCACCTGATAAAGACCTCAGTGAACAGCATTACTATATGATAATAATTTTTAAAGATTACAAGGAAAGAAAAGTGAAAAGTCCATGACAAACCCCAGAAGAAAATTAGCAAACACCTAGAATTTCAGAAGATTCCTCTTAAAGAAAACAAAAGGAAAAGAAAAATTTGAGGGGGGTGAGGTGGGTGTGTGTGGGTGTGTGTAGAAAACAGACATTGAAAGAAGCAGTGATACTGGGAACAGAACTTATAAAAAAGTTTAAAAGACAAATTCTGAGGCTAGAGCACCAAATAAGTAGAAAAAGCAGGGCAAATATCACACAAAAACTAAAGAAAGCAGAGAGGCTCTCAATATGCTTTCTTGTTCTTTCTACATTTGTGTATCCATTTCTAAATCACAGAATACACGACCACAACTTCCTCCAGAAAAGTAGTCAAGAATTTTTCAAGGGAGATCGTAAAAGGAGGATTCTCATCCTAAGATAAGACAGTCACACACCCTCTATCCCTGAATCTTCCAAAAGGAAATTAATAAAATAACTGAGGTCTCTTGGACAATCAAAAAATAACCTGGATATTCATGTTCTCTTACGCATCGAAGGCATGAAGACAGTTTTAATCCATATGCTCATTATAGCTGGTGACATACAGTTTCGAGATATTGGCAGCAGCTCAAAAGTGTTGCCACAGAACTCTTGAGAACTGGTGATGAAAATTAAAAGGATGAGAAAACCCCCCAAATAGATCAGGACATGTGAAGAAAGATTCCTAAATGCAGATAGCAGAAACAACACAACCAAATCAACTGAAAAGGAAACACTGCAAGTACTGTATGTTATACTAAACTGAAGAGTTTCTTGTTGAAGTGTTTAGATTTGGGGAAAAATGGGAAGAAGACTCTAAGCAAGAGCAATTTGGTAATAAAGTTGTCATCTGTAAGTACCTGCAGGTATGTGAATGATAGAAATAGCAAATTGCTTGGAAAAAGAGATTCAGTGATGTTTGGGAGACAAACTTTTCTAAGCTTATTATATAGAATATGATCATAGGTTTAATACATTTGGTACATTACTAAGTCAGTTCATGCCTCTATGTGCAACTGATCCACTTACTTTATCATGATACAGGTAATAACAGGAAAATGCTGATTAGAAAGCTTAGGAAACTAATGTGATAATATCACTTATCAAGGCTAGTAAAAGATGTCTAGAAGAATCAGGTATATCTTAATACCAGGAAGACTGAAGCTTAATGGAAAACACCAGAAGGCAAATTATTATTTCTCACTATTACACAATATCATATACACAATGTGAGAGTGAACTTGTAATAGCAGATTTCAGGGGGTGTGTTTTGCTGTTCCTCCCACTTCTCTCCACACTTCACTTAGAGAGAGCAAACTACCCTTTCCCTAAAGCATTCAGTGATATCAAGAAGTATTTGAATATAATTAAACATGGACTAAAGAACAAGTGAACAGCCTAAAGTATCAAATGAATGAACCAGTGAAATATGCATCTGCTATGTTTGTACATTAACTCATATTCATTACATGCCAATAATCTCTTTCATAGCTTGAAATTTCAAAAAACTTAATCGACATCAATTATTTTCAGCATTATCCCAGCACTAATAATTTATTTTTTAAAATGCAACATGTACATGGAACAACCAAATGTCAAAAAAATTAGTTGCTTTAAAAATAGCAACATTTGAGATTCTAACACATCTCCCAGCCTATGTTCCTCTAGGTGCCATTGGAACTTATTTTCCACAGCAATTATTTCGGCACATCTGCAAGTGCCTATGAGTTTCTGTCCCTATGTCATACAATTTCTGCACCTGTAACAGATTTGTGATTTCACTAGTGATCCATGTGCACATTGGCTTACTTACTGCTTTCTGGATGCAATGCAAGAAGTCTTCAATGGACTCTTTAGACACAAGTTGCAAAAACGCTTCACGTTTCATGGTGGAATTGTTTCTCTTCGCTCTATAAACAAAACAAAATGTTGGAGAAAGTACTGTATCTCAGAATAAGATAATTTTGCCCTTAGTTATAGTTGGCATAGTAGTTATATATAGCAATTTTATATATATATATGTGTCTCAGAAAAAGATAATTTTGCTCTCAGTTATAGTTGCATAGTAGTTATATATATAGCAAGTATATATATATATGTATCTCAGTACTATATATAGCAATTATATATATATATGTATCTCAGTATAAGATCATTTGGCTCTCAGTTATAGTTGAATAGTAGTTATATATATAGCAATTATATATATATATATGTATCTCAGTATAAGATCATTTGGCTCTCAGTTATAGTTGAATAGTAG
>NW_008667461.1:51708-56382 GCF_000695815.1 Acanthisitta chloris | reverse complement strand
TGTGTGTGTGTGTGAGTGTGTGTGTGCGTGTGTGAGTGTGTGTGTGCGCGGCGCTGCCGTCCCGTGTTCGCCGCCGCTCCCTGGTTGCCTCCAGCAATGACGCGTCCTGGCCCGATGCCGTTACCAGGCTGGAAATTGGGGCACTTTCCAGCATTGTCATCACCTACAAACTCAAATCTTACGTGAACCTGAAATTCTGTTAAGAAATCTGACGTTTTTCAAAGTAACGCAAGCAGAACTTATCCAGGTGGATTAGCTGAATGTACAGGTAGATCAGCAGATCTACATCACATGCTGTCCTAGGTATGGGTCTGGCCATGTAGGGCTCAGTATGATGCTTATTAATCAGAAGGAATTTACAGTTTTAGAGACTAGAAAAAGTATATAATTGAACCACAGTTCGTCTGTATGCAGACTCTATTTTTCAGATATTGCCATTCAAAATTGACGTTTTATGGCGTAAACTGTTTTTTATCTTAGATGTTCTTGGCTAATGAAAAATTGAGTAGTGCTATAAAGAACTACCCTTTAAATATCAGTTTGTGTCATGCTATATTAAAAGTAGATAAAAGAGTTATTGAATACTAAATGAATTTTCTGAAGTGGCTGAAGTGCGTTTGTCGGTAAATTAGAAATTTGTTTACATTGAAAAAAATTACTCATAGGCAGAAAGTTTGAAGTTATCTTCTTTTATTAGGATGCAGCCAGTGTTTCATACATGATAGCAGTAAGTATTAATTAGATCTTGCACAAACTCAGGGACAGCTTCAAGTACGAATTTAGGAACCTGCAATGTTCACTAGCAAGACACATTTCATTCCATGGGGAAAAGTGACATTAAGTCTATGCTACATTTTTGTGGAATTACTGTTTCCACAGAATCATTCAACACATAACATTATGTTAGTAGTTATTAATTTATTCATCTACTTTCGTCTATGCTAGGAATACTGCCTTCAACTGTTAAAGAAGCAGCTGGCTTTTTTATACAAATAAACTGGGCTCTGAGACTGTCAATCTTCTTTGTTTGACAGAGAGGAGTTCCCGCCTGCACTGAAAGAATAGCTCAACATCTGTCATCCCATTCTCTGCGATAGCCCAAAATCAGGAAGACTACAGCTGTCCTCTTCCTTTCAGATACTTCTGGAATAGAGAGGTAGGAGGACTGTGTATTTGGTCAACATGTTCATCATGCATTAAGCAAGTCCCTACAAGCCCTTGCATGTAATTGTATTGTTTTCCCACTGCTCGAATAGTAGAATTTGCAGTGTAAAAGGTCTTTTGGAATTTTGATCCTACTATGTGAAGGTTTTTTTATATGTAATTAATTTAGTTTGCGTTTGTTAATAAAGCACATTTGAATTGAAATTAAAGTGGTTAGCAATGATTTATACCTAAGCATGCGAATTGCAGATGTATACATGAGCATAAACCACAAAATACTTTTTTTGTACAGGTTGGGAGTTACACTAGAACTGCTGAGTGCTGGATGAAGATGAAAATCAGGTGTTTAAATTAGCTTATTCCTTGCGAGCTCAAAAGTGGCATCTTTTGACATAACTATATGTGGAGCAGAGGAGAGAGGGAAGGGATGGAGGGAGGAGGGAATGGAAGAGGCTGGGAAGAATATGTTATCATGTAAAATGTTCAACATCATTACCTTTGTTTAATAGCCAGAAAATTAGTCAAAAGCAAAACCAAACCAAACCAAAAAAAGTCCTACCCCAGAATAGAAATTCAAGTAATTGAATTATTGGTACTCTCCTCTTCTAAGAGTAAACAAACTAGTAGTCAGTACTAGATTATGTATTGCTTTTCTTATAATCACAATTAAGAGCTGCTGTGACAAACCTCAGAGTCCCATCCAGCAGCAATTACATGAAGCATACACCTCTGTGACCTACAAATTCAGCTTTACAGTCCCAAGATTTGGGGGAAGTGTGAAGTGCAAAATGTGCAACTCGGCTTTGCTCTCCAGGGAAATTCACAGTCTGTTCACAAGTTAGGCTGTCAGGATGCCTATCATATGCCTGGTGACAGTTAGGCTGTGGTTACGTGGTGATTTTGATTTGGCTTACGTCCATACTGCCACTGAAAGAACGGCTCAGCAGCTCAGTCACACTGTAACCTCCTGCTTAGATTCAAGAGCTCTACTTACTGTTTATCTGCTGATCTTAGAATGGCAGCAGAAAGGAGGCAGTTTCTTAGTAAGGCTGGTCTTGATTCATTTAAGTTTTTCTAAATGAAAATATATGAATTTCATTTTCCACTGAAATGCCAGTCTAATCTCAAGGAATTTACCGATAGTAAGTGCCAGAACAATGAGACCTTACTGGACCATATCATATTATATTTAGGGGAGATTTTAATGTTTCATCATCAATTGCAAAAATGGTACCCAAGTTTGCATAAAAAGACCAAATAAAAATTGTTATTACTATTTACAGATAGAAGAACCAGCTTGGGTCCATAGCTGGACCAATTCAGAAGAAAACCCACAGAAATAAGAAAATCTGCATTGAAGAGAATCATGAACAATGAGATCCTACTTTCTCCCCAGTCTCTTTAGGTCAAGAACTGAAACAGTGCCTTTCATTTTCTCTGTTTCTTTTCACATACATACCAAACTTATCTCTGCCCTGTGTGGAGTGACATACTTCTCTCCATCTAGGCCGCCAGATTTTTGGAGACAGCAGTTGATTTGGTGCCTCCTCAGGTCTCTGCATCTCTGTTTCCATAGTGTTGGAATTTGATACTCAGAGCAGGAGAGACGTTTTTAGTAAAAAGGGCAGTACCTTGAAGGAAGGAACAGTGAACATCTTCCTGCACATGTCTGCTAGGGAAAGCAACATGTAACTGAATTAGTTATTGGCCTTCTCTCATTCCTTAGAAAAGACAGTCCTGTTAGCTGTCTTATTTAGAAAGTAAACTAAGCCAACCCTGGCCTGTAAATTTCATTTCCCAATAGAAATATCCCAGTAAGTTTTCTCCAGGTCACTGTGTACAGGAATTTTCCTGGGCTTTGTAGCAGAAGGCAAGCAAACCATTGCTAATTCTTGCATAGCCTTCTCACAAGATGATACAGAGTAAGTATTTTGCATTTTCCTTCTGGTTTATGAGTTCTGGGTGAACATTGATTTTAAGCTTTTTTTTTTTTTTTTTTGTGAAACAGTGCAGAATAGAATTTGGCTTTGTTGTGTGCCTTTTTAATGAGAGCTGAAAATTTTGCAAGAGCGTTTTGTTCTGGGGTCTGTAGCTTGGGAAAACCATCAGATATTGTCATAATAAGATTGCAAGAGTTATTGTATCTAGCTTTGGAGATGTTTTTACTGAGTCCCTTTTCCAAATCTTTTCAAGGAAGCAGATCCTGAGGATTAACAAGCTTAGGAAGAATTTAATGAGTACATGGACACTGAAGCAAGTCAGAGCACTTGTCTTTGTCTTATGAAAGGGAATCACACTTAAACTCCTTATTGGTTGTGACACATAGTTTGTGCTTTGGATTGGTAACCATCAAAGATATATTTTCATGATTTGTTAAATTATTTGAAGTAGGCAGAGACAAATTCACAGTCTTTAATGACCTGACCAAGACTATCACTTTGTCAGCTTCCAGGAGAACTGCTCTCACTCTTGAAGTAAAAGGAGCAACACTACTATTTATTACATCAGAATCTGACAAAATAACATTCACATTTACATTATGGCAGTACAAAAACGTAGCAAGGGAGACAGTTGTTAACATAGTTACCCTGACCTACATGCAAGTGAGCAACATTCAAACACCTGATGGTTGTCTTGCATCCATTTCTGGCTTGGATTATAGAGTGCGTACACTGGCTTCTCAGACCCTTTAGCATCCATACTGTCCCACAGCCTATGGGAGCTATGCCAGTATCTGTCCTCTTGCTGTCTCTGTGATCCCAGTCTAACATACTGAAGACTGTAAGAATCACCCACTGGATTGCTTCAACCCTAATCCAGTCCATTTTTCTCTGTGCTACTATGCAAACTGGAGGTATTGTTAGGAACTGATTCACTCTCTCTAGCCCTGTCCTTGCTCCATCAAGCAATTGTGCTGTTTGAGTGAGCTCCCTCTCTAGCAGGGGAAAGAGATGTGATTACTTCTGAGTTTTAGAATGTGTTTGGTTTCTTTGTACTGCATCTAATGGTTAAATTATGGTCTTGAACAGTGTGAAAATGAAGCTGTTATGAAAAAAGGAGCCTTTGAATCCAAAGATTATTTGTGGGTCTAGACCTTTTAAGGAAAAGAAAAACAAAAATTGAGTGCTAACTGCATTGTTAATCCTGAACTTTACAAAGCAAGTTTCAACACGAAATAGTGAACAGGCAGGGACCACCTTTAGGGACATGTGTCATGGGTGGTTGCACAGGTCACCACAACGCAGGGTCGCTATTCACACAAAGCGAGAATGTTGCAGTGTCATGCCTGTGCTGCTGATTCAGCTCCTTATCAGCCCCTGGCTTGGAGCTTTGATAGCTGATGTGACAAACCATAAATAATGGAAGGTCAAACTGAGCAATGTTGTTCACGCTGACCTTCTAATACTTCTGGCTTATTAGATCAGTCATTAGAGTTTCAACAGGCTGCTAAGAAACAGAGTACAGTGGCTATAGCTGCCAAATCCTTGCCTATTCATAGACAGTCTCTCT